>NC_064555.1:1713642-2013642 GCF_023856365.1 Brienomyrus brachyistius
TGTGTTCTTTGTTATTACAACGACAGCGATTAAATATGCATGCTGTCGCCTCCGTTTTACAGGGTCTTAATAACTGTTTATTATGCTTCATTATAGTTCATTAAAAATTCAGAATGAAAACATAATAACTGTTGCGGAAGTCATTAACTATTTGCAGGCAGCGCCTGTATGTGATGCTGTTAAAGGTAAATTACCCTCTTATCTTAAAGATTTACACCCCACTCAGGTTGACATTAGCGGTTCACAGTTATGCTAAAAGGTCACTCACAGTATGAATGTTTCCAGAGACTGAAGAGCACCAGAAACACAGCAACTACGGACGCATGGTCAGCTGTAGTTACGGGAATGAGTGTAACTCCATTACATACAATACAGAAATTGCCATATGCGACTATTAAAAACGTATGTCCTTGCTGTGCGTTCTGGGCACAGTTCGGTTGTGCATCACTGATTTTATTTTCTTACTGGATCAAGCGTGCACAGAGCTGCTTGCGACGTTGTTCAGATAATTCTAATCTCAAAGGACCTTCCTGGTTAAATAAACTGCAGGTCAATAGTCCTTGAGCAAGGTACTTGACCTGAATTGCTTCCGTAAAACATGAAAAGCAGGACTATGCAATTCGTGGTCCAAGCCCTGCTGATTTTCCAGCCTTCCTTTACCTGTGAGCCAGGTGTGAAGCCTCTGGCCAATCAGGATCAGTAATTATTAAACTGACTACCTGGGAGAACTTAAAACAAGGCCTGGATTTGGAAAGCATAAAATTCTCCCAGCATAAAAGCATAAAGCATAATATTCTCCCAGCGGCCATCAAATGCTACAATAAGTATCCCACCTGACCCCTCTCCCCTCTCAGTCACCGGCCCTTTAGAGCATTGCATTTAAATGTCGCACACCTGATTTTTGCACATTGCAATTTAGTATCGTATTGTGTCCTTTGTACAGTATTGTGTCTTGTGTCTTTCGTACATGTACGGTGATGTCACTTTTGGAATTTCCCTCAGGATCAATCAAGCACTACTGCTACTTCTAAAATTCTAAGCATACACATGACATTGCAGTTTATGTAGGTTGTTCTGGATAAAACTGCTGTGCAGGAAAACAGCTCCCGCTGCGTATTAGATCGACGGAGGCAGCACAGCGGCTCAGTGTTTCCCACTGAGCCTCACAGAGGGTTTGTGTGGAAGGGACTGACACTATCCACCCATTTATAGGGGTCAGCTGGCTGGCCAGCTTACCTGTGTGAACGGGCACCTGACTACCTGACGTCCCCTCGAGAAACTCCTCGCTCCAGATGGGGGAGTTGTGGCTGTACACCTCTTCTTCTAGCATGGACAGGAACCTGCATAAGTTCACATGTAAAGCGATCAGGTGGAAAATGTGACAATGCCACACGTGTCCTGGTGATGCTGATTGATACGATCAAGCTCTAGAGGAAGTGTGAAAGAAAGCAACGCAGGAGACAACAGGGTTTAGACAGCAGGCGTGACCTTCACAATGAGAAAGATGAAGGGGTGGGAGTCTGTGGTGGGAGGAGTCTTTATTTGGGGCAGGGCCTTATTGAGGCAGAACACTTGAGAGGGCGGAGCCTACTTGGGGAAATGCGTGAGGATGAGTGTGCGCTTCTCCGGGGGCAGCTTGTCCTTCTCCTGCCGCGCCTGCTCCAGCAGCTGCTTTCGCATCGCCGTGAACACGGAGCGCAGCAGCGTCCGGCCGAACACCTGCGTCGTCTCGTACCGCGGCAGGCTGTCGCAGAACTGCGGCACTTTGCAGTAGCACAGCCACCTGCGAGGTCGCCGAGAACATGCAGGCAGACCATGTCATCAGCTCTGCTGCAATGAGCAGCCAGCCCCGTTATTATCAAAAATGCAAGTAAAAATACCGGGGCGTGGGAACCAGCTCTGGGACGTCTGGGCAGATCTCAACACGTCTGTTTATCCCTTAGTGCCACACAACGAGCCTCAATGCCAGAAATGTGGCAGCAGGCATGGTGTGGGACACTTCCAGCACGGGATAAGCTGGTGTCTGAGGAGGTCAACTTGGGGGCCACAAATAAAGGGCATCACCTTTGTGCTCTGCCCTACTTGTTCTCACTAAACCCGCTACCATGTACCGCTCACCCACTATAGACTGGCAGTAACAGCCATTGCTGAGTGCCTTTTCCCTCATGTCATGACCTGCTGCCCGTTACCTGGGATACCTCAGTTATATCTTACACTGAGAACCAGCACCAGTGGACGCCAAAAGCAATCCTGTCAAACTTGGCTACATTCTGTCCTGCAAAGAACACTGCCAATTTCATTCTAAAGTCTTAATTTCTGCTTTTAATCAACCTTTTTCTTTATTTCCGTACTTTTCTGTCTACTAGCATATATTTTCAGTAGTAATATTATAATTAAAAATCATTAAAAATATTATCGTAATATTTATATATATATATTTTTTTTTTTTTTTCCTGTTACACCATAATAAAACATCGTTTCCCCCCACTTGCTTTGGACAAAAAGTATCCAGTAAATAAATACATTTTAATGTACCTGCGAAAATAACATTTTTAAAGATTTTTTTTTTTTTTACTTATCTTCATGCAAAGAAAACAAAAATGTTCCTTTTCAACAGTTTTGGTAAGATCTGAAGCAAAATCCGACAAATCTGACGGTACATCGATGCCTCATCGTCACCCAGCGGCCACTGACCTGGTGTAGTTGACCTTGTACCCGGCGGCGTCGTCGCCTGGCGGCCGCTGTCTCCTCTGAGACGGCGACTCTAGCGGTAGGTAGTTGATCTGGTTGAGGAACATCTTTGCCAGTTCTACGATGGTCTGCCTCTCCTTGCTGGGGAGGTGGCTGAACTTGTACTGAACAAAGTTATTTACCCCCTGTCAGCAAAGACGACGATAACGAAACAGAGGGTTACTAAAGACACACCGCCATATCCTTCACATGACATAAGCCCAGTAAAAAGGAGACGAGTACTGATCTCAAAGCACTTGCCTGTTCAATGCTGGGCTTTTCGAAAGGCGGGCTCTCCAAGGCTCCTTTCACCACTGGCTTACCCATCTGTAAAATGCACTTTCTCAGGAGCTGTGGAAGGGAGAAACATAACAGGCAGAATTGGTAGGTCACTGGTTATTTCACTGCGAATGGTCAGAACACTGCAAAGCCCAGCATGAAAAACGATGATGTTCCCGGTACTAATACCACCTGAAAGGCAGGGGGCGCCATTAAGGTTGCGAAAGCTAGGATGGAACATAACTGGACTGGTCTGGGGTTGGGGACCAATATGATATGCTTTCATGGGGCCCAAAATTTGTAATGCTATCCCTGCTGCCAAGTACACACAAATTTTGAGAAATACAGACATTCCGTAGGTTACAGTGGGTCGTGATACAATATTTCGACTGTATGACGTGTAAATGTTTTTCACTTTCAGCACATTATTCAATAAATTACATGAGATATTCAACACTTCATTTTAAAATAGGCTTTGTGTTAATGCGTTTGCCCAAATGTAGTCTAATGTAAGCATTCTAAGCATGTTTATAAGCTAGACTATGCTATGATATTTGTCAGGTTAGTTGTACTGTATTAAAATACATTTTCGGCTTACGATAAGTTTATCGTAACCCCATCGTAAGCTGGAGAATGGCTGTATTAGCTATTTATTTTCACTATTCATTTTCACTATTCGGAAAATCCTAGCTCTTGACCTGTGTGTATTACCATTTCTAAAATCTAAAGTTAAATAAGTGTTTAGGAACACCACCCAGGAATGTACTTTGGAATCTTCATCAGGTTTTAAAAAGCAAGCTTTTCTTTCTTTTTCTATAGTAAGAAAAAGTTAAAATATCTATCTTGTCAGGATCCTCCATCACATACTGTATAGTGTCACATGGTCACGAGTGACCATGAATACAAGCATAGATAAACAAATCAGATGATGCCCAGCCCAACCTACTTTGAAGAGAGAGAAGTACACTTGTTTAGTGTCCGGATCTTCCTCCCTGTGCACACAGGTGTAGAGGTACTCCACATCCAGGACGATCCCCAGCAGCCTGTTCATCTCCTCCTCTGACACGTTCTCCAAGTGAGTCACATGGTCAGCTGTCAGGCAAGCGGCAGGATCAGGAAGAGGCGCGAGATATCAGCCAAAGACAGGCGTTTACAGTGTGTCCCCTGCCAGCCCCCCGCCTCACCTAGTGCATGAGTACAGCTGCGGCAAGGCTCAGTCAGGTTCACGGCTGCAGACTGCTGGTCTGTGCTCGGAGGTGTCGGTGGGGGATTCTGGCTCTTCCAGCCATTGCATTTGCATGCTCCCTCGGCCTGGAAGACACATAATACACAATGGAGGCTGTGTGTAATCAGCTAGAGCCCTATATGAGCATCCCAAGATCGCACGACCGTTTCTTAAAGGGCGACACTCAGCCGACCCCACAACCCGTTATGACTGCAGAAGGTACAGTTAGTGTCACTGCTGAAGGCAGACGGACACATGTCTAATCCTACCATCCAGCTCGTAGAACCACCCCCGGTGGGTGAGATCTACAGAGGGGCACCATCCCCTGCACCCCAACAAATGGTATAGGGAGCATTCTACCGTGACTTTGCAGGGCTAATTGAATGAGAACCTTAAGGAAAAATAATTGAGTACCGCTGGCAAAGAGGCTGTGGACGACTTTTGCCTCCTTGAAATAATAACCAACACAGACGTATCCAGCAAGCAGGAAATTCTCAAACCGAGTTTGAGGAGAAACCTAGAAAAAATCCTCAAAAGTATTTTTCAGAATATGGTATTCTCTATGACTTTTCATAGATGTTTACTGGTGATGGTTACACAGTTCTGTTATGTGACCTCTAACTGTCAGTTTTGTCATTTTTAAATTTGTATGTATATTTAAAATGTTTATGGATATGTTTTTTTTCTCATGTCGACAACCACCTCATGTTGTCAACAATTTGTTTACAAATATGGTAATTGGTGAATGCCAAACGTTGAAAATGCCAGCTGCCGATATATGACATTTCACGTAAGCGCGGGCACATAACTGAATGCGGGAATAAAACACGAAACTGTGGCAAAAGTTTGGTTTCGTTTCTGCTGACGAAGGCGGAGAAGATGGCCGTGCCTGGCAGCACGAGGGACCTCCGGCCTCTCGCGGGCGGCCCGCGCGCTGCTGGCGCGCTGCTTTCCGTCTCCAGCCGTAGGCAGAACGTGCGTTGAAGAACAAAAACAAACTCCGCCCCCTGAGCGCCCCCCCCACCCACCCCCTCCCGCAGCTGTCACCCTGTCAAAACAAAGACGGCGCATTCGGACGGTGGAAAGAGCGCGCCGCTATATACGCCTTTATGCCGCACGACGGGTCGTGCAAATGAAACATTACGCTGCTGTGACATTTCATCCGGCGACACCAGCCGCGGCGGCGATCGCTTAACCCCGAGAGCTGCAATCATGCACAGTCAAGCTCCACGCTTGACTCCCAGCCAAGTGTGTGTTTACGTCCACTCCTCCCCCTTGACACTATCAATTGCATAATGTATAAACCTTGTTTTATAACATTAGCTGCGTAGTTACACACTTTCTCGACCACTGCATTTTCGATAACTGCAAAAAGCGGACCAAGTGTGGCATCTTGTCATGAAATTATTTTATCTTGACACCTTGTAGATTATTTGATGAGCCTCCAAGCTAGTTATGTGTCAAACCCGGAGTATTCGCGGAGTATGGGGCTCGCTACTTACGCGGACCTTCACTCGAGCCTGGAAAATTGATTAGATCTTACCTTGCAGGAGGAGTACACGCCGAGTTTCTCTAGTTTCTTCGGACGCGGAGAGGAGCAGAGCTGCGCCTTTTTCACGGCAATACTATCAGATCCAGCAGTTGCACCGGAGCACTCCGTTCCTCCAGCTCCGGGAGCCGCAGGAGTCGAACCCGCCGCTCCTACTGCCGGAGAGCCCTGCTGCGTGCCGGTGCTCTCGGACATCCTGGAAAGCGACCCCCAAAAAGGAATCCCGAGTCGCAAGCGCCAGAAGCCCCTCTCTATTCCTCAACTGTGGGATCAGACATGGCGCTCATCCTTGTTTTTTATGTGTCATTGTAAGCCTATCGTTCCTCCACTAGGGGAAGACAAAATGGATATTGCGCTATGATTCAAAGGGGTCACAAAAATGCAACCATTTGTGGAAAGAATTTCAAGGTCAAATGCGATCCGTTAAACGGTGGCATCGTGCCGCACTAGCAAAATCTGAAAAGCCAAGTAGGTTTGTTTTCAAGCAAATGCTGGCAACACGGAACAAACTCCACTCTGCCCTGTAATTAGTCAACTACACTCATAGTTTTAATTATTATTAAACGCAACTAGGTTTTGCACCAGAAAACGTAATGTACAGTGGGATTGTGGCATTTTGTTTACAATAACGCATGCTGTAAGTGTTATATTTTAGGGAAAGTCCATGTCCCCCTCCAAATTTTTTTTGTCCACTACACGTAAAAGCCAGTTTGTTGTACCGAAAAAAAAGATTTACAACTAAAGTGGAAGATCGCCCTTTTCATCCGCAGCCACAAAATAACCGGGGTTGACATGTGGTGCCGCTTGCATTTTTCAGCATATTACCAAAGGTTGAAGGTTTTTCCCACGAATAATTTGTTACAGAGTTATGGGTACACATTTACAGTATATTATATGCTCAATTTTTTAAATGTGTAGTGCTGTGACACACGAATTGCCTCTTTTTACTGTTTGGTCAATAATGCCTAACACATTACTGCCATAGCATCTTATTTTACTGCATACAACGTCAGTTTCCAAACTAAACACATTAGAACTAATGACCGGTTGCAGTGGGCTCTGTGCAGATACTGCTGGGTTTCTTTCCTCCGTTTATAAACTGACAAACACCGTATACTAACAAATTAATGAAAATGCCAAGGTGAAAATGTACGTGACCAGCTGGGCTGGGTCATTTCTTAAAGCAACAAATATTTAATGCATTATTTTTTTTGGTTTGTTTTGACCCCATCTCAGAGTTTTTCAGATGTGATATAACTCTGTATTAATAAGAAGTGAAAGAATTCCCTGGAAGTCTTGATCTGCGCCGATCGGGCTTAGTACTACGCTTTCACTTATCCGTCTTGGGCTTGTCCCTTCCCACAGCTGCAGGGACACACCGGTTCCCCATTTCTCCCACTCGGTCCACAACTGCAAGCTGCCAGACTTGGCGTGTATGTCCAATCACTTATCACAAGTATTCAAGGGTGCCCCATTCCTCAGATAAACCAAGTGCAGTGCACTTGACATGCACTTTATCCACACTCCAGCAAAAACAGTATGGAAGTGGTCTTCGGCTAAGTATATAGACCATGGTGCACTGCATTGGTGACAACTCAAGTGTAAAAGTGTCAGCTTATTAGATCACATTACACCTCCAAAGACGCTACAGTGTAAGTGTGCAAAATTTTATAACAAATGTTTACTTAGCCTAGGCTACAGTGAAGACAAACCTCTAAAACCACTGGCATGAATGACAAGATAAACATAGTGTCTCATTTACTACTTTAGATATGAAATGTGTCCAGTTCATTTCAAGAAATCCTGTTCTCACAATCACCAGGTGAGACTACGGTCAGGGTACCATCCCAGGCATCTCTGGACCACTGTGTCACCTGAATTTACAGCTATGAGCCACCACTACATTTCTGTATCCCAATAAACACGAACTTCAGGTGAGCAGAGTGTGGGGCTGAATGTTACCAACAGAACTCAGGCTGGAGATGGGAAAAGCTAGCAGCAGAGTACGATGGGCTTGAGGAGGACCACGCAGCTGGGATTCGGTGACAGGAGGCAGCGTGGGAGCTGCTGTGGACCCACAAATGCATCCAGCAAAAAAAACATTAAAAAAATTCAGCCATCATTGGAGCACATTAAGGCTGCAAAGCCCCTGGTGGCAGCAATCTGCAAGAACACCCCTGCAATATAGAAAGCTATTTAAAAATAGATAATAATCATAAACAGGACATTCCAACGACCCTGACGAAGGTGGGAGATGGATGGAAGCATTTATATATCCTCAGATTCCCTGTCACTTTCAAAAACCAGGGCTCCCATTTCATTTCATATGGGCATTGACCTGCATGTGGTATAAAAAAAGGAAAAACACACTATAACCAGTATCAGCTTCATGCAAGTGGTACACTGATCAAATAAATGGCCATTTATTGGTATGATTTTCCCAAGTAACGGACAACTGTGTCAATTCTTTACTAAGGGGCTGCATTAAAGGTTCATAGAATGTACGTTAGAGGTACACCCTGTTTATTAACTTACTCATTGACTAGCACCTGAACATAAGGACCCACTGGGTTGTTGTGGTTATTTTTTTTTTTCTAAACATCATTACAATACAATTGTTAAAGAGACTGCTAGGTTTTTTTTTTTAACATTTTAGCTTTTGTCTTATTTTACCAGTTATACTAACTAGTGCAGAGTTACAAATCCAGGCTAATATTGTGAAATGAGTGAGATGCTGTTTCATATACTAAAAGAATTAGTGCAATGCAAAATAACGTTAAAAATATAAATCATAATTTTCTTTTTTTTTTGGGGGGGAGGGAGGGGGGCTGAAGTACAAGACAGACCACTAAGGAAATGCAATTTCATTTGTTAATAACACTACATACATTTATAAAGATCACCATTGATTATATTTAACCATTTTGTGAAAAAACTCCAAACCCATAGTACAGCTGCTTCTGGTAACTGTACAGTTTTATATGATTATCCAGACAGCTCCCTAGCAAGCATTAGTCCTGTAAATTGTAAATTGAAAAGTAGACTACATTGCAACACCCTATTTACAGTATATTATTTATATATCACAGCGACTGTAATTATGACAAGGAATATTCATGAGCGTCGTTAGTGCAAGGCATAAGTAACAAAGACCTTTCTGTTTGAAGACATCATGTAAGTGTGTGTATGACATCATAAGTGTGTGTCTGTTGTGTGCGTTGTGTGCATGTGCATCTGGGTGTGCAGGGACAAAGCATCAAGTCCATTTACATGTGTTTGTTTTGTTTTATAGATATAAATGTATCCATGTATAATTTAATGTAACCAGACACTCCTTCATCCGACTGAGACCTTTGTATGCAGGCTTGGCTGAGAGAGTGTCACATGTCAAGATGACCCCATGTCAAAAGCAAGCAAACAAATGCAAAACTGCAAAAGAGGAGGAAGAAAATGATAAAACAGGGCAGAACGTGGCTCTTCTGAGCCTGCTGCGAATGATCATCTGGGAAAGAGTGAGGCAGCAGCTCTGGGGACCGCACACACTGCACTGCATGGGAAGTGGGGGGGTCTGCATGGCCAGTAGGAGGAATGATGTGCCTTTTGAAAGGGGTCTTTGCAGACAATAAGTCACTGCATCAATACTGTACACCATTGCACAATTCCACTAGGAAAGCTAGAAGCAGGCACAGCCCAGGAGGCCAGAAGACACGCGAGACTCGATTCTAGTGCTACTTGTAGATATTGTTGGGAAGCAATGAATACATCAAGGGAAAAGAAAAAAAAAATACATTTCCAAATCCAAGTCTAATACTACATGTACACCCATGTCATCTTCCCTTGGATAACTAACTAGGAACTAGAGGGCTCAGAGCAAAGGGCGCGTTCCCACTCTCGGCATTGACCTGCTCCTTCATCACCGCAAGACCCCCAACCCTCCTCCAGTCTGCTGCTGAATCTTCCCCGCCCTCGTTGGATAAAGTTAAAACTTTCAGGCCTTGTAGTGATACATGCGTGTTCATAATTCAGAAGTACATTAAAAAAAAAAAAAAAAAAAAAAAAAGGAAAAAAAAAAATACATTTTTGTATTAGAAGTGGAGCCAGACAGTCCTTAGCTATTGTGGGGTGGGGGTTTGAAGAAGAGACCCCCCTCCCTGCGGTCCGACTGTTATTCAGAGTTAGGAATTAAAGATGGATGGGGTTAGTTACTGCAGCAGGCCGCCTTGCTGGGCTGAGCCGTCTCAGTCAAGTCCACCCCCCGGGTCCGTCCACTGTTTGCACCCGCCGCCTGCGGTTCACTCTTGGGCAACCTCTTTGCTGCAGGACAAATGGGAAAAGCAGAGAAAAAAAGAATACAAAACATATAAAATCAATCATACCAGCCAACAATTTGCACCAAATTAAAGACTTTCCTCTATTAAAAAACTTAACTGACGCTCATTTAAAATTCCTGAAACCCCGTAGGTTTTTAAGGATTAAAAGCTTTTTCTGAAGCATGCAGACATGGAACGGGATCTGGGCACACAAAGCCGTGTGGAACTGTCCAGGAAACCCTGCGATCAGAACTGACACTCTAACGAAGGCAGGAAGTGAAGGCCGTGCAGTGACAACACCCTTTCTTCTCTCGCACGGCAAACCTGTTGCACAGGCACCTGCCTCGCACATCCCCATACAACACCCGCCTAGTCAGTGGATGCACACAACACACTAGCTGACATTTAAAGGGCCAGTCCATCTTTTAAAAAAAAAAAAAAAAAAAAAAAAAAAAAGATGAACGATTCAAACTACAGCCTCTTTCTGAGTGTGCCTTTGCTGTCCATTCTCACCACAGCGATAGAACATACCGATCGCCATGAATATTTCGTTCACGTTCATCGAGGTTTTTGCAGATGTTTCCATGAACAGCAAACTGTTGTCATCAGCATATGACTGTGCATCCTGAAAGAGAGGACATTTTATTTTCCGTTCTAATATTGACTTATTTCGATAGAGAGAGCAGGCCTGGCCACAGAAAGGTTTTATACTATATATGGTATGTTATGCAGGCACACGCCCATGTCATGGCTGGATCTAAGAGGCGGCTGAGGGGGCGGTGCCCTTTTTTCTCAATCATGATTGGCCAGTTTGTTAAACTACGACAATGCACTTCCCATAAATCAAATATCCTGATGCCCAATCAAAATCTAATTTCTATCCCTCTGTCAGATACCAGGCCTGAGATTTTGTGTTTCAATTTTTATTATTTATTCACACATACAAAACACACTCACACCATATTTATGCAGCTTACAGATTTATTCACACACACACCAGTTATACTTTGCATGCAGCTGTATGTCCAAAGAGATCTCAGCATAAAACACACACCTGAAAGTCCACGGCCCTCTTGTTCGCAAGGTCAGCCTTGTTGCCAGACAGAGCTATTACGATATTAGGGCTCGCTTGTCTCTGAAGCTCTTTCACCCAGTTTTTCGCTCTGGCAAAAGACTCCTGGAAATAAGGGAACAGTGAAGCTTTACAAACATCTGCGGTCACACAGAGGTCGAGTCGGAAATGAATGTTCCTGCCTACAGAGGGAACACCAGAAAGAGATTGCCGTCTGACTGCAGAACGTGCGCCGGCTCGAGCTGCATAACCAGCACTGAGTAAAGGCTCATATTTCTATACGCAACATTTATTAACAAACACAAAGTTACCACTGTATGATTCTGCAATGTCTGAGTTTATTACATAGATGGGCAATTGTCTTGCCCGTTAAAGTTGACTAGCTAAGGGTGGTTCATGGGAACATGGATAAGTATGTAACTGAAACACCCCCTAAAACCACCATGATTTTATTTAGATGGAAACACAAAACAACTGGGTCACCTGTGCAACCACCTGGGGGAATTTACGGTCTCCAGGCCTCCGAGACTCACCTCATTCGTTATGTCGTAAACCACGATGGCAGCCTGCGCGCCTCGGTAGTACATAGGGGCCAGGCTGTGGTAGCGCTCCTGTCCGGCTGTGTCCCAGATCTCAAACTTCACTGTCGTATCATCCAGGCACACCGTCTGGGTCAGGAATGCCGCTGGGGTGGAGAAGAACGGCCATCAGTGTGCCCTTTCTGGACACTGGCACACAACCACAAGAAACTTAGAAAAGCTTCAAACTGGGCAAACCGTAATGACCCGGAAGGTTGTAGGATCAAACCACGGGCTGCTAATCTTTTGATAGACAAAATTATTAAACTGAAATGTTCTTGTAACAAAACTGGTTATGATGTTTGTGCTTCACCACCTGCAAAACTATAAGTTAGATGTTAATGCTGGAGATAAACGTGCACTCGAGAAAGTGCTCTTCATCATCATCATCATCATCATCATCATCAACTACCAGCACCAAGCAATCCCTCACCTCCTATCGTGCTCTCCTGAAACTCATGGAACTGGCCCTTGACGAAGCGTAACACGAGGCTCGACTTCCCCACTGCCGACTCGCCCAACAGCACGAGCTTGAACTGGCAGATCTTGTTGCCAGCGTTTGGTCCGTTGGGTCTGGTAGCTCCCCCACGACTTGCCATGACCTAAAGCCGCAGTCTCCCACTTATGGACTCGGAAAACGCTGTCCTCCTCGAAGGGGTCACTCCCTGAGTGACGTTGGGGGAAATAATCACAGAGCTCTTTGAAAACGGGGAAGTGAAATGGAGTCGTTTTACATACTAGTTAATCACAGCTTACAAGCTTCAGCCTTGGGGGGGAAGAAATCTGGGTTAGCACTGACAAGAAGATCTGCAAAATCCCTGCTTTGTATATAAGTTCAAGCCAGAATCAATGGAGGCAGGCTGACCGACAACCCAGGAACAAATGTGTCCTTCACAGAACCTAGGAACATTCCAACTAAATCATAATGCAGCAAGACAACATCGATAACTCTGAAACAAAAACACATGTCCATTAAAGAATAGCTGTGAGGACCAGAGGAGCACACGAATCTAAATGGGCATGTCTATCTCTACATTTTTATCCTCATCTACTCAGTGACTATATAACCTACCATCTTACAGGGGGCCAGCAGAATCATCAACAGTAAACCTTCATCCTCTTAAGCTATATTGTCGATATATAAATCTAGTAAATCAGTTATGTACAATTATCAAATTACAATAAGGTTTCAAATTAATTCAAGTCTATCCCAAATGTACTCAGCTGTTCGATTTGCGGGAGGTTTGCAAATGCTGTATCGAAAACACGGCTTTTTTTTCCGACGTGCCTTATTCAGTGTGCTTTTCAGATGGTTACATTATGCAAATTACAAGGATCAAATAAATATTGCAATAAGTTATGGTGAAACCTCACATTTGACGGATCACTAGAAAGTCCCGTATAATGTGCCTTGCTTCTCGATTTTAGGGAACGTTAGCACCAGATCTGTAATTATGTACTTCTGCAAAAGCTACTAATAACAGCTACCAATCGTCGCGTGTATGAAGTCCGACCCATATCAGCTGTCACAAGACATTATTCTGGGCGACACCGGTATGTTTAACGTCAAACAGAGCAAGGAATAGCCTTCGTCAATATGCTACTTAATCTGATATCCGGCCTTATAGTCACGCCGACAGTCTCTCCAGTAAAACCCGGCATTTCAGCTCGTCTTGGGGAATTTGGGGTACATTCCGTCCAGGGCATTCATACACAAATTAAGTCAGCTAACATCCATTTGCAACCATCTGTAGGCTGTCATTACAATGGCTACTTGAGCAGAACCACTCCGTTCCCGTTTATTATATGTTGAATACAAATCATCAGCAAAGCAATATCACAAATACATCTTGATAAAGAAATATGGCACAGGTTACAGAAAAAACAAAGACCAAAAGGCCAAACAAATTAACGGCAGATTATACAAAAAATAAATACATTCGCATGGTAAAACAGTTTGACAACTTGGCTATCCATCGACTGGAAAAATAGTGAGGTTAATTCTGACATTTTAGCAATAGAAAACAGCGTAACGCACCAAAAAGGCAGCAATGTACCCTAAGCAACGCTGGTAAGGCCGATGGCCGGCATAAGCCTGCCTTTACAGCCGACACCATGCCACAGAGTGCGGCTAGCGGGCTAGCTGCGCATTTAGCCGAGCAGCCGCCTCGCCCCCTCATCCGCACCGTGAGCCCGGGGGAGCCGGCGAGCGCCGTAGCCGCCAGACAGCCGCGACGGCCAGACAGCCGTACGATGCTCGCAAGGCTGCCGTTTCGCTTAGCCGAAGGAAGGCGCCATTTTGGAAACACAAGCCAGTCTGGGTTTTTTTTCTTTCCAAAATAAGTCGGCTAGTTTAGCTCCGCGATTTATAACATCGTTCACTCGCTAGCTAGACGCAGTTAGTTGGCCGCGCGAATAAGTCGTCTAGGCGGGCGTGGTATATAGGCAGAAGAAATGGCTTTAACCAAGATGTAATAATTACATTATTAACTACCCAAAACCCGAGCAGAGACTGAAATACTGATCTGTTTACAGCTCTGGAAAACGAGGGCTCTTCCCAAGCCGTCCCCCGCTAGCTAGCTACGGCCTGTGTGATGCTTCTCATTAGCGCGTTAGCTACATCGCTAGGTACAACGGACAAAGATGGGCTGTCAGCTCCATCAACTGACTTACTTTACCTGACGACAATGCGAAAACTGTATTCAAAGATTCCCAAGACAGTGGGGGGAAATAACAGGACTGCGGCAGTTTATTATTGTCACACAGATTATTTCATCAGACCTGATCACGTCTCCTCCTTTTCTTTTTCTCGCAACTTCCCCCTTTAGAACCAAAACACTCTCCGCCACTTCCGCCCCTCAGTTGCGCGTCACCGGGCACTTCCGCCCCCCATTTGACGTTCTCGAGCCATTTCCGCCCCGCAAAATACACATAGTAAAGGGATCCATAGGTTTGTATTCCGTGAACGTACCTGATGTTAGGTTTCAGTTGCAGAAACGTGCCGCTGGTGCTGTATTCCTGCGCCATTCAGCAAACTGTCAGATTACCATAAACGGCCTCTACGGAGTGCGAGGGTGTACATCGATCATTTAAGCACTAATCCTATTCAGAATCGCTGGGGACGCCCGGACACTACGCCAGTTCTATATAGGGAGCATATAGACGCTTTGGGCAGTTTTGAGACCCACATTCTGACCTCGATTAACCATATGGGCATTTGGGCCTGTGCCCAGGGGCGGCACGTACTCAGGGGGCACCAAGCAGAGCAACTACCCAATAGCCCTCATCTAATTGGAGAGTGTCTTTTAACCAGTTAATGCGATTTTATATTAAATATATTTAATATGATTGTATATAGTTCTCGTAATACGGCGCTCACTATGTAGCGTTTTCCGTATGATAGATTTATTTCTGAATTTCGTGTGTTCCATACCTTTCTGACGTGATGTTACACGAAGGGTAAATTAAAGTGTCGCTGGTTATGGTAGTTAGCGAGCTTGAATTAACATGGACTAACATGGATCCACAAGGGATATTGGGGGGGATCGACGTTTGGAAAAAAATTATACATTTTGCGAGATCTCCCAATAGATTTATGTTACTATTAATAACTACACTGTATCCGTTTAAAGTACAAAAGATATAATTGATGGCGTAATAAGTATAAACTTAAATGATGTACACACGCTCAATACAGAGTGTTTTAAGCATTATCAAGAGGGGAACAATGCACACTATATATTACTTTCATATCTTGTGTCATATCTTTTTACATATTAATAACTGCAGAGTGTCCATTCACTGTCAGTGACTGTAAGCAAGACTGCTAGGCTAGACTAACGCGAAGTGTGGAAATTGAACTGCCTCGCAAAATATGCCAGCGATGGTTAAAGGCTCAGAGGCCCCCCTGGGTGCTACTGCTCAGGGGCATTTAACACTCATAATGTCGTCCTGCACCAGGGGGCACCAAACTGCGAGCAGAAGGTCTCAGCCTTTAAGGATACCCAGAAATGTTTGATGTAACTCTGCATGTGTGGCATCACAATTAGTGCTTACAGTGGACCCTTGAGTTACGACCAGCTTGACATACGAACAACTTGGGTTACGATCAAAATTGTAGTTTTGACTTACGACCAAAGTCTTGAGTTACTACCCAAATGCCAGTCGAAGCCAAAATGTGTATCTGCTTGTATGGTTGTAAACAAAGACCCAATATGTTCGGGAGGCATTCGTAAGTGTCAGTCTGACCCCAGATACGCATTGTTGTGGATGTAATTTCGGTCAGTGCGGTGCTTTATATAATTAATTTTGCTAATAGCTGTCAAAATGGCCACAAAAAAGCTAGAAAAGGAGTTAAGGAAGGAAGAGAAGGTAAAGAAAGCGATCACAATGGGAAATTAGGAAACATGAAATATGAGAGTGTCGTCCGTGTGACCGATCTCGCTAATATGTACAGCGTGTCGAAATCCACCATCTCCACAATCTCGACTCTCCTTCCAAACAATAACCACCTTCCATCTCATCCTCCCCCTCCTCCCTTCCTGCAAGCCAAAGATGTCAACTTGAGTGGTAAGAATAGTATGAAGTATTGTTGTGTCTGGAAGGCTAGGCACATTTTGTAACTTTTTGGTGAGCACACTAGGAAAATTATTGGTGTTTCTGGTAAGTTATACACATTATACAACCCTTTTTTATTATGAACAGGGTAGGTAAGGGGTGCTTAGGGAGGTTCGGGATGCATTATGGGTATTTCCATTATTTCTTATGGGAAAAATAGACTTGACTTACGACCAACTTTAGTTACGACCAGCCCTCGTGAACGAATTGAATTCGTAAGTTCAAGGGTCTGCTGTATTTCTGTTAATACTGTCAAATAATTCTTCTGAATCACTTACCCCAGTGATGCTACGGACAACAATAATTTTGCACTCTTTATAAACATTTTAATTCTTCCAAAACTTGTCTTTTTACTATATGTGCAGTTTAATATTGAGCATTTACCACTGTGCATGCATTTTAGACCAGATAGATTAGCATTTTAATAGAATGCCTCATAACGATGAAATGTTTAATATTTTACTTCGGTTAATACCATAATAATATACTGATTAAAAAAAACCCAAACATATTAGGTGGAACAATGTCTGATCAGGTAACCTTAAAAAATGTAAAACTTAGGTCACAGCAAGACAAAGGTCACACTTAGTTTTCTGTGTATTCCATAACACCTAAATGTGACCAGAGGCCAGATAGAAGGTCACCTTCACGCTGCAGTCAGTCATGTCACACTTCAAACTATCGATTAAGCCACTTGTTTCGGCAGACAGGCAGGACAGATGACCATCCAGTCTGCTCGCCCTCTAGTGACCAAACCATAGCAATATACCAGCACGTCAAACTGCCCACTGTCCTCTGATATGCCTGGCAGTTAGCTGTGACTTTGTGCCTCTGACAATGCAATTTACATTTTCTCCCTATTTTTTTTCCCACAGTCCAAATACATGAATCCAGTCTATGACAGGGCAGGATGTCAAATAAGACTAGATAAATGTGTTTTTCAGAAACTCAAACTGTTGCTGAAATGCACTGGACTGGGGAGTCTAAGGTATTTCCCGGATGACGTTACAGGTACATTAGCGCTCACTTATTACTTCTGTACTGTTAAACTTTGGTCTAAGCTTTTCTCTTTTGTTTATTAACGGCTGCTGAATTCCAGTTAATTCAGTGTCTTTAAATCATGGCAGAGACGAGCTATTTTGAGCGGAACAGGAGCAGCGACTCCCGGTGAGGCACAGCTACGGACACGGGAGCGTGGAGGTGGCAGAAAACGCTCTGCTTGCCTCTTTCCCAAGAGCGTCCCGCAGAGATGTTTTCCACAGTAGCCATCCTCTGCTTTAATGTCAGGTGGCTTCATCACTGCATCTGGGATCGATTTCCGGGAGGAGTCCCCGCGTGTGTGACAGGAAGTGGCAAACGAGCTCTCGCGTTTGGGCCCAGCAGACAGCTTTCTCACCGTTATCTCCAGCTTCGCCTCCTTTTCATGTGTCACATCCCCGTCACCGGGAGAAGGTGCCAGACAGGTTGTTCAGTAAAGACCTTCTGTCCACAAGAGAACCTCTATGCAAGCAGTCCAGCAGAGAGGGTCACAACCTTCATGGAACTGGGAAGCTCTGAGCATGAAGCAGATGTGTGGGGTTTGATTAAAAACAAATGGACATTATCAGTATGTATCTGTTAATGTTCATTGTATGACAGAAGCACATCTCAGTTCATGGACCTGCAGAAAACTGTGGAAATCAGGCATGATATAAATTGTTGTACATTAATGATAAATCAGTGTCATCATCCTGCTTTCCAGTCCTATTATTCCAGCGATATTATTTCCGACTGACAGAATTAGTTTATAGAACGGCTCACTTTTGGCGGGTGACTAGACTTTAAATTTATTTTAAACAACAATAATAATACAGTGAACGATACAATACAAGTGACCTCATCATGTATCATCAGTTCCAGCCCTGGATGTTCTGGGGCCCTTGGAGGAACTCTGCTGAACGCCACATGGCCCAGAGCAGCAGAAAAATTTTGTCAATTCATTTATGTGGAAAGAAAAACACTTCGGGAGCACAGGGTATTTGGCTGGCACCTGTTTTACAAGAACAGTAGTAAAATACTAAAACTAGTGCAAATAACTGTAATGTCACGGAATGCAACCAAAAATATTCCTTCTGTTTTTTGTTCACGTGCTCTTTTGCGCCCCCTAATCAAACAGCGTCCTAGGCGATCGCCATGTCGTCTGTAGGGCGGGCCGGCCCTGTATGTCAAACCTGTTTCTTAATATTATTGTCAGAAGAAAGATGTCTTACAGGCAAATGTTTATTTGTTGTTCAAGCCGAGCTACCTAAGATAGGCTCCGTCCCTGCGACTAGAATAATTAATTGGTAGATTGGTGAGAGGGTTGAAATTCAACCCGTTTATGCATCCTGAGCACACTTCACACCATATTCGATAGGGGGAGCGCCAACACTACTTTTTGTATTAATATAGTACGCTGTAAAACGGCATACATTGGAATAATGGGAAAATAATACATTAAATAGTAGTACAATCCGAGCTAGCTGTTCTGTTGAAACACATCTTACTATTTAAAGTGTTTCTTTAATGTTTACACATGCCTGAATTGTAATTTTACTTTAACAGAAAAAACTGCTCTTCCCCAGTGAAGTGAAATAAAAAATGAGAAGACATTATTTTGTACGGTTTAGAAGCGATTTTCTGAACGATTTGAAAGGCTATAGAGCAAGAAATTGTACGCTTTTAGGCCTGTAAAATGTCTACTTGGAATAAACAGCTCTGCACATCTGTTCTTACGTAAGCAGCAGCTTTAAGGATAAGATGAGAGACTTTATAAACCATCAGCAGAATTATAAATTGAAAAAGCAGCTGCCAGGCTTTGCGGAGAGCAGGATGAACACTGTAACGAAGCATTGTTTTCCTTTCCGCAAAGGTGGTCATGAATGTTAATGCTGCGTGGCCGCGGTGCGTCACTTCACCGGTTACCTTTCGCTCCGTGACTCTGCATGCGATTGCCTGCCTTTGTTTGCTGTGGCCCGGCACCGATCGGCCTGCTTTTCATTTTACATTTAGTTTGGTAGCCGATGATTGAGTCTGTACACATGATGCAGTCAGTTGCTCATCCCAAGCGATGGGGCGGCACTGAAACCTTACCTGATTACAAATCCGCAAGCCACCAGAGAGCCTGTCGTCCCCTCGGCGCGTCTGACTGCTTTTGATTAGCGTCGCGGATGTAAATGAAAAAGGACAGAGCGAGATCCATAATTACGGAGCTTGAGAGTAATGATGACCGAGGGTTTCCTTAGCGCCCGCTGCCGGGCTCAGGGGCTTGACAGACCTTTCCATCGTTATAGATATTAACTAGGATAATACAGCGAAACCCGCTGGTGCATTTTATTACAATCGCGTGGGAGTAGAGAAGAGTAATTAATAAGATGAATTACAATTGCTTTAGCACTTTGGCTTTTTTTAATTGGAATCGTTTGTGTGTGAGGCAAAGAAATGTATAACGAGACGAAACGAGGAAACCTTTAATGAAGATTGAATCGGTGGCTTAGCTACAGAGCAGGCTTGTGTGGTGACAAAACATACACATAATTATTTCTTTTTGACTGTAATTTGCCGGCCATGCCAAGCCTACGCAAGTTAACAAATTTGTTTATAATGTATGTGCGTTTATAACATAAACAGATAGATACATTGCCAGTCTTATGAAAAAGAGAGACTTATTCTCAGAGAGACTGGATCATGCCGATGGTGGCCCGGAACTTCAAGCCTTCGAAACGTGTCAGCTTAATTGTCAAAGAGGCCTGACTGATGCCAATGTCATTAGTGTTACTGGAGCTTTTGGCTCTGTTGTATTTCTGATATAGTGAGAGCTGGAATTGTTGGCTACCCAAAACACCAAAGCACAGAACCAGCCACAGGATGATGATATTTTCTATACAAATCTTGTGCAAATCGATATAAACCAGGCATGTAGCCTGTGCTTATTTTCACGAATCCCATTCTCATATGCCTGAAAATGTAAAGAATTGCTTTCACTTTTTCGCATCAGTCCCTCTTACTTCCTCCCCTTCTCCCGTAAGGAACCCCGTTCCTCGCATCCATTTTAAAATCCACAATCAACACCAAAAAAATTACATTCTGTGTCTCTTCAGTGCCAGTCGCCTCTCCTAGAAGATTATAAGGTGGGAATGCCACGCGACTGACATCGAAGCTTTGTCAGGACAGAAAGCACCACGGCCAGATATCCGCCCTGCGCTGTCATCCAGTTAAATGCCTTTCGGGATTTAATATGATAAATAGCCGTTAAATGATTAGCGCGTCACTGCTGTTCATTTTGAGGCGGCGTACGCTGAAAAAGCATCACCTGCGTGGTTTTGGCCTTGGAAACAGCGTAATGTATTTATGAGACGGAGGCTAATGATGCTTTTGCAGCATAACAAGAGAACCAGCCAACTGTGTGTGTGTGTGTGTGCGTGTGTGTGTGTGTGCGTGTGTGTGTGTCCTGGTGGTCATGGAGACCGGAGGAAATGTGACAGGCTGCCTGCTTAAACTGCAGCCTCCCTAGGATGTTGCTCCCACGACGGGGCATCTTGGCAACAATGGAATAAGTGGAATTAATGCAGTCGGGGGTGTTGGCCTGTCCAGCGTCACCTCTGCCCAGAAGCTCAGGCGGCCAGGGCCCAGCGTGCGTCTTCACTGTCCCTGTCTGCCGACCCCCTGACTTGTTGCAGATAGACAGCGGCGGCCCATCGGCAAGGCGTCTCCATTCCTGTCAAAGTGCCCAGGTGCATTATGGGTCAAGTCGTAACTATGCCATTGTATGTTTCTGAATGCGGTGGTAATTTAGCCCATTTATGGATGGACGGATGGATGGATGCAAGGATGGAAGTATAAAAACAAATAAAAAGTTTAAGAAATGCCTGGAAAATAAAAATAAATCCCAGCATGCACCTTTGTCCTCCAAGACAAAGTTAGAGACCCCCCCCCCCCAATCCATCATGTACTCACTTGCATTACTAATAATGCAACTGGACCAACTTACATCCATATCAGAGACCACCTGCTTATCATAAGACATTGCTGCGTTGGCGAAAGGCTGGAGCAGCTGTTAAGCTGCGTAAACATGGCCGATTTAAGGGGAAAAGTGATTCTATTGAGAAAAGATGAGAACGACCCAAAGGCTCCATTCAGGTCAATTAGACAAGGCAGCCCCTCCTCTTCTTAGCACCTCTGGCATTCCTGCTCCCCTCTCCTCCTCACAGCGGGGCGACCTCATCGGAAGGCCGATAGATCCTCGGCTCGTCGGCAGCGCTAACGAGGGAGCCGTGCGGATTGAGACGTCACGCGCGAGGTAAACGAGACCCGCGGCGCTGTAATATCCTCCAGGGCTTAATTACGCCGCCGCTTTCCATTTTCCGGCGGAGTGATTAGGAAGAAGCCGCCCGCCTTCTCCACACGCCTCGCTCCTCGCAGGGGAAACAGTGCATACACACGCCGCATTAAGTGGCACGTGGCGACAGAGTCACATGACCTGAACACATGTCACATGAACACCTCGTCATAGGGACTGTAATTCCCCATTCCAGGTGGGAGCAGTGCGTCCCCCCCACCCCGGCCGCTAACCAGCTCTCATCATCTCATGTTTGAGGCCAAGACGTGATGCCATTGAGCACCGGCGTCCGGAGGCTGCAAAGATCAACGTCTGAACTCTCCTCCCCCTCCTGTACAGCAGCAACCAATCAGAGAGCAGCTGTGGGTTTCATTATATTGCCTGTGAAATAGTCGTCTTGGTTTGACAAACTGGGGGGTGGGATGAACTACGCAACATAGAACAATTACCCAGACAAGCCAATGGGAGACCAGTTTAGCTGAGAGGGGGCAACTGAGGAGGGCATTTTGCAGCTTGGGCACTGAGGGCTGAACTGCAGAAGAAGGCAGGAGAGAAACTACACAAGTGTGTGCAGCCACCTGACGAACCCCCCACCCCCCCATCAATGAAATAAAATATTAAACATGAAAAGCCAGACCCCGTATGAAATCTTAAGCTTATTACGCAATAAATCCACCATCTACTGAGCTCAAACATGCTTTTAAATGTGATCAACGCAGATGGAAATGGTCAGTTATGCATGAAATCCCCAATTTTTTTTTAACCTGTGTCCAGTTGACTTTAAATGGATTTAAATCCAAATATCCATCTTCCAACTGCTTACTGAGTACAGAGTCATGTGGCGGGGGGGCAGGAGTCCCCTGCCTCATGCCCTATACTGCCTGGGATAGGATTTCCAGAAATACCAAATCGAGAGTTCAATTCTGTTAAACACCTCATTTTCCACGCCCCCACCCCCAGTAGACCCCTATCAGTCACATCGTTTTGTTCAGCTCTCCTGCCTCCTCCGTGCCCCCGTTTATCGACCGTTGTTCTTTTCCCTTCCTCGTCATGTCAAACAAGTCGATACAAAAACGGCTTTGGCTTCCCGCCGAAATAGATCAGGCCAGCGCATATCGCAGGTCCTCAGCCGTAATTACTGCGCGCACCGCAGCCCATTACCGCTTCAGGGGCTTCACGTGAGTGTAAACCGCGCGGCCAGTCAGGCGGCGGCGAATCCTATCGACTCGCCGACCCGGCAGTTACCGGGTAATTACATTCGGCCCTTCCCACGTCTCCGGTCTGACATTTAGCGGAAATGAAGTACATTAAAATGTAGCAGGAGAGTTAGCTCAAAGCTGCAATTAGGGTCAAAGTAAAAGTGGTATTTAAATGCGTCCAACGCCTGAATGAGATTAGAAAGAAAAGCTGAATGCACCTTTTTAAATGTAGATTAATGCAGCGTTCAGCTTTAAAAGGATCCAGAAATGCCACCTATCTTGAGAAAGGTATGTTGAAAGTAAACAATGTAACAAACCCAAAGTAATAATGTTTTTAATGGCCCTCATTTATACTTGATTTATTGCTGCCTATCATTATAATGTCCAGACAGACTTTGTTCATCCACGGCCTGCACCTCGCCAAGTGTGCGCAACTCCTGGCAACGATCTCAGATTCACTCAACATGCGTGGACCACACATGGCCCAGAACACACCAGTGTCACTATGTTCACGGCGGACGTGCCAGTCCAGAGAACGAGAACCACCTAAGAGAACGAGAACCACCTAAGAGAACGAGAACCACCGAAGAGAACGAGAACCACCGAAGAGAACGAGAATCACCTAAGAGAACGAGAACCACCGAAGAGAACGAGAACCACCGAAGAGAACGAGAACCACCTAAGAGAACGAGAACCACCTAAGAGAACGAGAACCACCTAAGAGAACGAGAACCACCTAAGAGCGGCCCCGATTACCACTGAGATGCCGTTGTCGTTTAAAGAAAGGACATGAGCTTCAGTGTGACTGGCATCTCCTCCTTTCCTTGAAGGTCAAAAGGTGTCAATAAAGAGTTTATTCAAAGCACCAGGAAATAAATATTCAATCGAAGGTTAAAATAAAACAATCAGAAACTGACAGTTAACCGCTCAACTCTGAAGTCAGCAAGTTAACCTTGCAGCTTCTAAGGTTACTTGTGCCACCAAATGGCTTAGAAGCAGGGGTGGATCTAAGGGGGGGTGCCCCCCCCCAGTTAGTTGGTCCTTCCCCCACTCACCCTGATCAGTAAAATACACTGAAGCCCCCACCAGTCCGGCAAAATATTACCCCATTGCCACTCCAGTAAAATCACTGGGCCACTGGGCCACCTTGCCCAGCCCCGTCATTGTAGAAGGTCCGGGGAGCCATGGCCCGGAATTGGAGGGTACAGACAACAAACTATCAAATATATAGCATTTTTCAAACTATGGACTGCGGCGCCCCCTATAGCGACAGGTGAAGATATTAGTGATGCATGGCAAGGGTCCACATCATCAGTCCGTCAGTCCAGTACTCGGAGCGCCTCATACTTTCCGAGGCGGTACGAGGTGTAAAAAGTTTGGGAACCGCTGCTTAAGATTATCTTCTCACCTGTGGCATCTCATCCCACTTCTGGTACCAGGTAACAAGACTGCTGAGAGCAGCCCCCAGGGCGACCCCAAGCAGGGCATCTCTCATGAGGGCCGTAATGGTGCCAGTCATGGTGGAAAACATTCAGCACAATGCATATGTCTCGTTCTCGCGTTTCTCACAGTGATTCCGACATCGTTCTCCTGCACCGCTGAGCATCGGAAAAGCCACATGATTCCCAGCTTGGAGGTTCCCACACTCTGGAATCCGCACCCTCCGCCACCTCTACCGCACCACCCACAAGCTAATTTAGCTTCCCGCTGTCGCCGTCGTTCCAGTGATTGACGATCCCGGCCGAGAATTCAGCTCGTTTTAACGAGCTTGTGAGACACGCACAAAGCAATGTTGGCATCGTGAGATCTTATTTAGGCCCGAGTTATCTGCGAATCCCAGTGTGTCGTTACATAATATCGAGCTTTTGGGGAAGCATAACGGAATCTTTTCTCATGTTCCAGACTTTTCATCTTCCTCCGTAAATGACACGTCTGCCAGGCCCCGACGTCCTTTATTCATCGGAAAATTGTGAAAAATAAACATGTTCACTCAAGTCTTCCTTATAATTTTCTCCACCCCATTAGACGTGGCTCAGATTATTCCTGACTTTAAGGCTTCATTTTCTCTGATTTAACTCTGTTTTACAGCTCCGGGACAGAAAAGCAGTAAATGGCACCATAATAAATAGCCAAGTGCACCTGGATGGTCATCCTGTGTTGGTACCACTTAATGCGACAGACTGTCAGCACATGGCATCAGGGACACTCCTGTTCTCCAGTGCCAGAGTGACCTGCCAGCCAAGCAAGCTGGCATACACCAATTTAGTATCAAATCCCTGCATCTACGGTTAGACTTGACAGCTTTCTTTGCTAAGTCTGACATCGTATTGATGTACATCGCCCCAGACACCATTATGGGACACGCTCATTTATCCATTGCAAGTAGCCACTGACCTGGGCAGGATTGCAGTGACCTGAAGCTTTTCCCAGGACCCAAATGGCGTGAGATGGAGTACAGCCTCTCAGAGGGTCCACTCAGAAGCCAGCCACACAGCCCTGGGAAGTGCACACAAATACAGGCATAGATGGCAGAGGAGGGGAGGACTGAGCTGCATGCGCATCACTATGCTACACATCTGCCATGATAGATGATAGTAAATGTAGGCCTAATAAACCGAGCAGACTCACAGTAAGACCCCCCCTCCCCACTGGATACCCAATCAAATTTATTTATAAGTAAAGTCATCCTTGCTTTAGATTTCAAAATCCCCCACAGCTACATCACCTTTGTCCCATTCTGGTGTCAATCATAAGCATCTCAGCTCATTTATTTATTCAATTAATCATTCGTTCAACTATCCACAAATGGCAATGACAGCTAATCTGGGGTGATTGTCGAACCCCTATCCAGCTGGCCTTCTTTGGGAACCATGGTACGCAGATGAGAATCAGGTGGCTGATTCAGGTGACTGGGATGACTGACGCTTGTGTTTAATGTCATGTTTCCACCATGGCCCAGTAACCCCATAAAGCAAAGTCTCACTTCCTCCAAGACTGGATTACATCAGCGACACTGAGCACTGTTACACAGCTGCAGGAAAACACACACGCAGAATATGAATGCAGGGTATTCTAAGAATATTTAAGTCTCTAACTTTTTTTCTATTCTTATTCATGAATATTCATTAGAAACATACCATTCAGTTTCTCCTTGTCTGCGCTAAAGACCCTCTGTTGGATCTTAAGAATGATTTTTATCCAAAAATACACCTTTAATGAATATTCATGAGGGGGCACCAATCCTGAGAGACATGATCGAGTTTAATTGGTGGGTTTAAGCGAATCAGTGAGACGTGTCATACTACCGCAAATTACATCACAATGATGAGCTACTGAATCAAGTACTTATTTTATCTTAGGCTGAGAACAGGGGCGTTTATCAGTTAACATTTACAGTATGTAGCCTGTATTATGTCTGAGGGGCGTTTATCAGTTAACATTTGCAGTATGTAGCCTGTATTATGTCTGAGGGGTGTTTTTATGTGGGATTGTGTTTTTATTTAAGCAGTTGGTTTCCGTGAATGCAGCACCCAAACAGACACTTCGGCAGAACTTTCTCATACAGTTAGACGTTTTATACATATTGTCACTGTCTGATGAAAACTGCGTATGTCCACTTTTGGACTATTCTGACTTTTTACCGTAGATGGAAAATTCCTTTTCATCTGTCTACTGCGAGCATTAAAAAAAGATGTATTACAAAACCATCTATTTAACTAGTATTTATGTTTGCATGCATGGTGGTTGTTTGTATAGCTGCATAACTATAGCGAACATCTTTGTTAGTTGTGAATATAAAGCGAGATGAGTTTGTGTCTGGTTGACAGTCACATGTTTGCCTCGCTGTCAACAATCCATTCATTTAAAAAAAGTCCATTTAAAACATTAAGCTGTTCATTTATGGCTGTGTAAAGGTTTATATTTGTAGTCCTTTTTTCGTGCACACAGTGGATGGGAGATGAAGGATTTACAGCTAAGTGTACATGGGCAAAACTGTTGTGAACAAAATATACTCATTGAATTTGTTTTATCACAGTCCAGATGGAGGCCATCATTCACCCAACCATCCATTCTCCAGTTGTCCATCCATGTCAGGGTGAAAAGGACAGTTATTGGTTGTGCCTGACAGGGACCAAGGTGCAGAGGGGAGGGGGTTGGTGTGACTGGTAGACAGGAACATGGGGTCCAGGTGCCACCAGTCAGATGAACTCCTGGAACAATGAGAAGGTGACAGAAAACCTTCACAGCTTTGAGAGGGACGATGGAAGATATCAGGCTTGTCGGGATAAACACATTTTCTTTGTTTTTTTAATGCGTGACGTAACCAACCTTTCATCTACATTTTTTGCCACGAGCGCTGGCAGTGCGGATGTAGAAATGGGAATTTATTGTGTGGACAATTAGCAGGATACCCACTGGCAGACACCCCCAGGGTCGGTAAATACGCTGCAGGTGACAGGGTAGGTTCATCCCGTCGGGCCTAAGCACCATCTGAGAGAGTCTAGGGGAAACTGGATTCTATGGTAACTCCGACTATGAATGCCATATCTATAGCAATGAACACATTCATAACACATTATTATGCATCCATAAAGCATTATAAACATGGCTATAAATATTTATAAAAAAAAAGGCATAACATAACCCCCCAACATGGGGTCGATCCCCAGGAAATAATTCTGCATTTACATACAAGTCAAATTTTGTTTGGATGGTTGAAACATCATCCCATAATGATAATACAATGATAACAACAATGATATTGCACAAATACACACATCGATTCAACTAATAAACACAAGTAAAAGGATTTTCTCATGGCGGCAGCATGCATACTGTAAATGTACACAGGTCACCATAGCTGACCATGGCAGATCCGGGGCCAGCTAGAGGCCGATAAGGCCAGCTTTGAGATTATGAGACGGCCTGACGTAATAAGAGCCAAAGAACACACTCACTCGGAGTGTGTGTATGTGGGGGGGGGGGGGGAGGGGGGGCACTACGATCCATTAGAGCTCGGTTATGTGTGCCTAGGCTCTCTGTGCTCAAATGTAATCCAGTCTCATCTTGTTGAAGCTTATTGCTGCTGTAATGTGTGATGTCCTGTTGGTAGACGTCCAGTCCGTACAACAGGTAGCACTGAACTACGGTGACCACCTAGGGGGGGGGGGGCACTATGACAGGACAGGGTTTGCAAACTGCCATTTCAATTAAACAGACCTGGATTTGACTTTAGCACTGAGCTCTTGCTGCGTGCTGACTGGTCAGTCTCCTATAATGGTGCACGTGTCACTGATGTTAATGTAAAACAGCTGGATGAATCTTTCAGTCAAAAAAACAAACCAGTCTAAGCATCAGAAGGTCTGAACTATTTAGCCGAGCACAGGAGCCTGTTAGTTATAAAGCAGTTTGTAAAACGTGAAGTAGCTCATAGTGTCTCCTGACATGGATTAGTTTGGCACCCTAAGGTTTGGAAAACACAGGCTGAGATGATGAAGGGTCTGGTTGTGTCATTATGTCACGGACTGCATTTCTACAGGCCAAACAACTGACAGAGGTTCACACCTTCAGGTCTGACAGGTAGCCACACCTTTTGGGAATTTTCATCTCCAACTGATCTGTGTCCCAGTATCCATTTAGCAACCCTGTCATGTCCCCTGGCACCAATTCTTTTCCCTCAGCTTTTAACTGGGAAACAACATTTTCTAAATGTTCATTTTTTTCTGGACTTACATTAAATGAAACACATTTGAAAAACTATTTTGTAAAGTAGGACTCTTGTTCCAATGTACGCTGCAGAGAGAAGGATAAACGCGCAGAATAATAAAGGAGCTGTGGCGTACAATTACTCGGCAATCCGGGGGAAACTGAATTGCAGAAATGTTGCCCATTTGAATGGGAATGGCTCACGTGGCCCCCAATGGCAGATTCGAGGCACGTAAAAAAGGCAGAAGAAAAACTGAAGGCCGCCTCGATACGGTCCACGCTCGTTACAAAGCGAGACTGTGCGTTTTATTAAAATCCATTTACCCTGAACCAAGATTACAGTGTTGGAAGGAGTGTTTGGGGAAGGAGTGGATGCAGCAAATAGGTCTCAGCCTGTTTCCCTTCAGAAACTATCAATGCACTTCAGGACATGAATATATAAAAATATAAATATTTATATATCGAAGTAATAGGTGTCTATCCATCTTCCAGCTTCTAGAATGAAAATCTCTAATTTATGACCCCAGGTGACTGAGAAGTAGTCATCTCTGTCTCATATATTATCTCCAGTGATATATATCCTACATAAAGATATTGTAAGAATCCTAACAGCCTCACTAAACAGCTTGTGTCAATCACTGTAGTATTACGGATGGCACAGTTTAGAGTATGATTTCTGACTCATTAGTGGCCCTGTAATTTACCCTTGCTGAGCAATATTCCCAGCTAATTTAATACCCTCTTCATCTTCTACAATTAGTCGCTATGGCATCTCATCCACTTCCTGTCATGTGACTTTTCACAAGCCAATCAGGCTGCTGCTGATGAAGACACAATCCCTTCTTAAATCCCCCCCCCCCCTGCAGACTTGCACCACCTGGATGGTCGAACAACAGAACTGTCACAAGGATTGACGGAGATTTAAGTTAATCTGAAGACACCGAAACATTTGCACAATGGCTGCGGGCAAACTGCTTGGGTAAGTGAGAATGCAGCCGAAATCCAACATAAACAATCCACAACATACTTGCAACTGGTTTCTGTATCGTTAAAAAAAGCATAGTGACCTGAATTCAGATGCCCTTCCATATCTGGCCATGTGACCACCGAGGTGAACAGGACACCAGCGACAATGGTGCAGCCCAATTAAAATGAAAAGGTTTTGTAGTGGCACCATAAACAGAGCCTTAAACGACATTATATCTTGGCAGATGGCGCACAGTAGCACACAGTGAGCAAAGTCACAGGCTCTTGACGCCTTGACAGCCCCCTAACCTCTGCATCCGACTCCGCTCTAATTTAATGAGGGGATGCGAAAGTAGAAACCGTGAAATGAAACGTGAGTTAAATCGCACGCAAAGTGCAGCGCTGCTGGGCAGACCGGAGGAACCGGAGGAATCAAAAATGGATGAAGCGCTGAAGCCAAGCAGCATGTTCCTTAGCGACACCTGGGGCCGGTAGACCGAGGTTTCACATAAAGTGGGAAACAAGATGCGCTCGGCTGGCGGGCGTTTGGAGAGCGGGAGCCATTGTCCGTGTTCAGATCGCCCTAGATTGGACCGGCAGGTGGGCCTGGTCCGCCAAGCAGCTGTCCACGCTCTTCTCGCGTGGCAGGAAAGGCGCTCGCCTCCCCCCGTGTCCCCCCGGATTAGGTGACGCTCTGTCCGTTGACAGCTATTGAGCCAGCTGTGCCCGGAGCAGGTGTTTGGGGCGAGACGAGAGGACGAGAGACGACCGTGAGAGAGAGAGAGAGAGAGACGCGGTAAACGGTGCAGAGTGACGGCAGCATTGCCACGCGGCCCCTGAAAGCCGCGTCACTCATCAACCAGCGCTAATAACCTCATACATATAACAAACTCCCCTACGACACTGTGCCATATTTAAAAGAAAAGATTCTAGCTGCAGGAAGTGCAAATTTTCCCCTGTCTTCAGTATTTTCAAACCTTTTCTCCGTAGAAATGATAAATCCCAGAGCTGATATTTCTGACAAGGCAGGGTTTAAAACACCAACAGCCAAATAAATGAGCCGATCCGGAAGAGCTGTGGAGTTTCATATTTATTAGAATAATGGCATTTTGTTGTGGAATCTTAAAAATAAGAGAGAAGAACAGTTTTAGGGTGAGAATGGCGGACACAGACCAGGGCTGCGATTTAGCCCATACTTTCCAGGAAACCCATCCTGTGCGAAACATTCTCGCCATCTGAAGTCCGTCATCTAGGAGATGAGAAAATTAAGAGACCTTCTGCTTCGATGAATTCATTGCATATGAAGTATAAAAATGCTACCCCAGTGCGGAAACGGAAAGTCATAGCTGCCCTCCATTTTGATCGTGGACATGTTACCCCCCCCCCCCCTCCTATACTAAAGGAAGGCAGAGGAATCCCGGGAGGTCAGGGCTGATGTAAAGTCAATCTACAGAAGGTGGAATAAATCCTTTTGCTACGTTGTATAATTCAGAATCTACATTTAAATAAATGTTGTCCTTATAAAAATAGTAACTTCATTCCCAGCTTTTCTTGGCTATTAGGGAAGATGCTTTCAGGAGGAGAGACATGCTTCGGTTTTGTGTATCTACTGGCGCTACTCAGCTGAATGTTCTAGATGCTGGCATGCAGGGTGACGGTCCCATCATCAAAAAACAGCATGACAATCTAGGGCAGGACCCCATCCAAATCCCCATCGCCAACCCGAAGAGCAGGCAACACATCCCCCTCTGTTTCACCTCCAGGCAGCTTGCATGCGTCTGCCTGCGATCGAGAGTCTCTACCACTTATAGCTACGTTGACGTTCCTCGGTCACATGCTTCCGTGGACATGCCTCTTTCCCGCGGACATGCCTCTTTCCCGCGGACATGCCTCTTTCCCGCGGACCGTGGATCTGTTCAGTTCAGGCCCACAGGGATGTGTGATGACAGTGACAGGGCTCAAACGGGCAGCGCGGCCATCACATGGGAGGACCTCTACTAGGAGTCTGAAGCTGGGTCCTCGCTTGTGGACGCCGGCGCTCCGGGAGGCAAACTCCGTGGACTCTGACAGCGATCCGATGGAGGTCCCTCTGGGTTCCAGGAAACGGGAACGCCAAGCAGGGTCCGGGCCGAAGGCTCTGGCAAAGGGCACGCAGGGGGAAGGTCGTAAGGGGAACGGAAAGGATCACCTGGCTGAGAGCGGGGGGGCGAGCGTGAGGCCGACGAGGGGCACAGGAGACGCCGGAAAGTTCCCTGTGTCGTCCCCTGGCCTGACTGGGTGCACTGCACGCAGGCCGGGGAATGCTGGCTCCGGGCTGGGAGGCCGCCCACACAATGACCGGGCCAGAACTGCAAGGCCTGGGGGGCGGAGATCGCCCTTTCCATCAGCAGTCTGAGGCCACGTCCCAGTTCCGCCACCTCCTGACCCAGGGCGCTGACCTGCACGAGGAGAACACACAGAGGCACGACCTCAGAGGACCTTCAGAACTCTTCTGAGATACCACCTGGGTAAGTATGCAGAGTATCGTCATGGGGAGGCTACAAAGTGCCAATTTTCCCTGAAAATGTCACTGGCAACAAATATAATCAAAACATTAAAATTGCAGTTAATTGCTTTCTTAAACTTAAATTACTGCCCATCTTCGATTTGACTGAAATGTTTTTAAGCTCCTCCCAAGGTCTCTTTCCAAAGACAACGATCGGGTCACAGAACAGGACTAACGTTCCGGCACGGGGTCGGTGTGGATCATCGGGCCTTTTTGGGACGCCGCGTGCACTACGAGACCTTGGCCCGCCCACCGTGATGGATGCCCACCTCGGCGCTGGGAGCACCTTGAGGGCATAGGGCGGAGGCGTGTGGCAGGGGCGTCAGCTGGCCGCCTTGCCGGGAGGGCTCGCGACCAGAGGGAGCTTCCGCAGCCGAAAACGGGCGATGCAGGATAGGAACACGCGGCTCCGTCAGACCGTGGTTAACCTCCCCCCAACCTCCTCATTTTAGAGCTGCCACACATGCTGCCATATCTGCAAAATCAAAGGCTGTCCCTCCGGGCTTCTGATCACGGTTCCCATGTCTTCCGACGTTTTCACTCTGGTCCCTCTTAAATAATTCACGCAAACATAATTTCCCCTCCCTCCCTTCCCCTTATCCCTCCGCCACCTTTAAACGGTTAAAGGATGAAAGGGACGATAATCCGTCTTGTTTCCGAATCGCTGGATGAATAAATTATGCAACGGCCGAGATGAAAAAGGGCCGGTAGCTTTACAACCTGCCCGCGATGGCGGAAGATGGCCAGCAGGGGTCGCCAGAGAGCGGACATGAACCCCATGCGTCACAATCACTTAACGAGGCACCTGGATGCCGCCCTCGAACAGGAAGCTCCTGCAGTGCGGGGGCGGCAGGCGGCCGCGATGCCCAAGGCCCAGACGGTACACCAGCACCATACCGAGAAAGGAAATGACATCATTATGTTTGCCATGAAGCCGCCGCGGGCGGCACGGCGGGAACCTCGTGTGTCATTCACCTGAATCCAAGTGGTGCAGAAGCAGATGGACAGTTTCACAGATTTAGCTCATAATCACCTGCTCCATAAACCTCACATAAGTGATATTTGTTTTATCAACTTCACTGTGGCCCTGCAATGGATATGCAGTTGTGACAAAATTGAGGCGAACCAGTGCAGCGCTATGTTACACATTTAATTTTAACTACATTTGTGATATAGAGACACACTATAGGTTAGGTTGAGGTCAGGTGACCAGGGTTTTTATTCAGATCACATGTTTCTTATTTCCAATCATTCATATCTTTCAAAATAAAGCCCCCCCAGACCCTGACACCCTGTAGAGCCCCTTCTGCAATCCCCTCTTGTTCTGTCATGCGCTTTGTCCCTGTTCGGGTGGCAAAACGGCTGCTCCTTTTCACCCCCCAGCCACCCCAATTCTGTCCCAACTGCCTTCCCCAAATAAACCCCCCCCCCTGCTTTCCTTCCGTCACATGGCTCCGCCTGCCGCCCCAGTTGGAGTGCAGTATCTGCCTCGAAATACATCTCTCTGGTCCGCAGTCCCATGATGCCCGTAGTGACCCCGCTGTCCTGCCTAGCGACAGGCCGCGCAGGTTCAACCAAAATGGACAGGGGCAAATGAGTGGACCAATGACTGCCGGAGCCAGGGCCAATCAGAAAAGAGCAAAGTCGCTGTTGCAGTATGACATGCATAACATCCATGGATCCATATCTGCTGATCCACCACAGTGCCGCATCTGGATTACACACGTGGTCACACGTCTCCACATGCGAGTGCTACTGTATGTCCCATCAGGGTAAAGACACACAAAGCCTCGCACAGATAATTCACGCTTTATAAAGGACCCCCCCCTCCTTCGCCCTCACAACCTCCACACCTGAGAGCAGGATTCTCCCGCATCCCCGTGCTGGGAGCCAGCCGGTCCTCCCTGCGGTGTCCGAGCCCGCAGACCAGAAGGCCGTGAGTACGGTTCAGGTGAAAAGGCGAGCCCCCGCGGGTGACTCATCTGATAACACGAGAGAGAAGTGTCCCCCCCACCGCATCACCTGCAGACTGTCAAATCCATTTCCTAGAAAACTGGACAAAAATCCAAGAGATTCTGCCAGGCTCCTGGGGTGAGGAGGCTTTTTCCATTATGATTATTTTTTTAACACATACAAACCCCCCCCCCCCCCAGGGGGGGTGTCAGAAGGTATTCTCGTTAGCCGTGATTTAGTTTTCAAACTGTCCTTAAAAAAAACGAATCTGGAATTCATTCCTTGCCCGGGCTCCTTCTCCTCGGCTCGCCGCGGCCCTGCTCCCCTGTGGTTTGCGATGTCGCCCACAGCCCATCGCGCCCGCCTCGGCGTAGCCTACCTCCCGGCTCAGCTGACGTAACTCTCCTTTCGTTTCCTCGACTTTCGCTGCCAGGTCCTCCGTGCTAACCGTGCTAACCGCACCAAAAATATCTGCGGTTAAAAGAAACAAAACAAAAACAAACATCTTTTATGTGTAACACGTTACTTCGGAAACACATTAATGGGCTCTAGACGCCTCTCAGATTCACAGGAATGGAGACAGAGTAAAAAAAACATGAAGTCTAACCAACGTGGTAAAATCACCTGCGGTTTGTGAAGGATTGGTAGTCGGGTGCTGTCGGCTTGGGGAGACCCTACAGGCCGAGGAATCATCAGCTCCATTGTTATCTTCTGTACCGTCCACAATCCTGCACGGCAACACGGACAGACAGCGTGAACGACACTCCCCACCTGCTTCTAAATTCAGCTGTGTGCTTCGTAGACTGTTCCATGTTCCTCGAACTTCATTCTGAGCATCCAATTACATTTTTCTTATAGCGCCCCCTAATGGCCACTGGTTGATAGAACTCTGTGGACAAACTAGGCAGGCACTGACAGGGAGGACCACGTAGGGTGAGATGAAGGAACGTCACCTGGGGCTGAGATCTGAGGGGTCGAGACCATTGACATTGGAGTGGGGACCATTGGGATTCTTGAATGGGTTCCGGTTATTCCTGTTCCAGGTCGGCTCCTGCCTATTGGACGACGTCCCCACACACCTGTCCCTGTCCCTCTCTGTGTCCGGAGAGAGCGGAGTGCACTCGTCTTCCTCCTCATCCTCCTCCTGGTCTTCCTTAATGGACGCGTAGCGCTTGATAATTCTCCCATTGCCTTTGCCATCCATCTGGGGACGGAAATCAATGGCAGCTGTTCACAAACGGGATAAATGACCAACCAAGAAAGCTACATTCTGACACATAATTAAAAGTTTCTAAATAATAATGATAATGTAACCGACTATTTGTAAAGTTCTGCATCATGAAACATCCATTTTTAGTAGTTTCATAATTTTCAAATACATTCATTTATGATGCTTATGTCATATTCATCCACCCATTGTCTATAACCGGTTATCCAGTACGGGGTCATGGTGAGCCAATCCTAGTCAACATAGGAGCACCCTTGGTAGGATTTCAGCCATATTTGTACCTTAAGATGATTTCAGACTATGAATGAAGCTGAATAAGGAAGTGGACCTGATTGAAAGCAGGCTGTTAATGACACAGGGGTCTGTGGCATAACCGTCAGTAATTCTATGGGGGCGCTGTGTGGTTCAGTAGATTAACTGCTGTGCCTGTGATCGCTGGTTCAAAATCCCAGGGTCGGCAGAGTGAGTTCATCACTGGCTCCTTAACTCCGGATTACTCCAGACACTGACTGATCCTGCGTTCTCAATTGTACATCATTTTGAATGAAAGTATAAATAAATTAAATGTAAATGTGCTACACGTAATATCGCATGTGAATACACAGAGGACTGAAATACCATCCATCTTCCATAATGGCTTGTCCAATACAAGGTCTGGATCAGCCTGCAGTGTATCTCAGAAAGCACTGGGCTGTAATACGATTCCTCTGATTTAGGCTCTGCGATGTACATTGTGGGTAATTATAACTGGCATGCGCTGTGATTAAATGCAAAATGAATATCGGCCTGCAGAGGAGAACTTTCCGGGAAAAGCCGAGCTGAGGCGTCATAGGCTCCCTCTGAGCACCAGGAGTGGTGAGGCAGCAGCAATACGGCCATTTAACGGGCCGGATCGCGTTCCACTACGGTGACCTTTGGGATTGCTGGATGGTCAGCAAGGCAAACATGAGCAGGTGAGACATGCTGCGGGTTTGGCCAGGACCACATCAACCGCCAGGCAAGAAGCTAAGCTGCATTGACGAGCCATGATAAGGTTCTTGGGAAAAATGCGTGAAAATACAAATTTTTCCAGAAGCTGAGAAGCCCTGGCAGAAAACAGGTAGGCTCATTATCAGGCAGGATTAATTCTTTTTTTTCTCCAGTGATTTTTGCATCAGGTTAAGGTGGTCATGGGTAATTAATTAAGGTCATTGGCACGGTGACGCCGATCCAGCGACGGTCTGGAATAACAGTTTTTCGTTCCGTTGTTTCATTGAGCAAAACTTTTATGTGATACTTTCTTACATAAAAAAATTATTAATACATTTCATATGAATTAGATCCTTATTTAAAATAAGGAAATGAATTGACCTTTAAAATCATACTTTTATTTGGTGGAGATACTTATAATACAAAAATATAAGTACATTGTAGAAGGGCACAACAGAGGGTGTGAAGCAACAAATTTAAAAGTTTGTGGAATAACAAAATGTTTGCACAGCATTTATAGGATGTATGGAGCGATATTGCAGCTTATCCAGATTGGCAGGGTTGTGGGTTCGACTCCTGGTTTTTCCCTTTTCTGTATGGAATTTGTTATGTCCAAATTCTCCTGCAGTTACAAAATATGCAGTTTGATCAACTGGTGTCTCTAAACTGACCTTCCTGTGTGAGAGTGTGCCCTGCGAGGGGAGGGCTTCCTGTCTGGGTGTGTCCTGCCACCTGTTCTGTGCTGCTTGAAGCAGTTTCCAGTAAGCGGTTATGGAAAATGCAGAATGAATGCAAAACATAAATAATCTATATTTAAATATGCAGTACCGGTAAGAGTCTGGACACACCTGCTTTTCATGCATTTGCCCCTATTTTAGGTAAGTTATTCGTCTTATAGTAGAAGGCCTTGAAGCAATGAAGTAACACGAATCAAATACTGCAACAACGAAGAGGAGTTTTCAACATCTCAAAATGTTCTCAGATTTCAGACTAGATGACAGCATTGCAGGCTCTTGCCGTTCTTTCAGCCAGTGTCCAGATGTAGCCACCTGCAATGCTTCTCCAACAGTCCTAAAGGAGTTTCCACAAGTTCTGGGTACAAGTTGGCTACTGTGTCCTTACGCTTCCATCCAACTCATCCCAAAGCACCTCTATAGGGTTTAGGTTGGGTGGGGGGATTGTGGGGGCCAGGTCATCTGTCACAGCACTGCATCTCTTTCTTTATTAACAGGATAATACTCGCTACATAACCTCGAGGTGCACTTAGGGTCACTGAAAAACAAACGATTTTCAGTCGGCGTATCAGGACTTTTCCCTGTTACTGTTTGTACATAAAATACATTTCCATGAAAATACATTAAACTGTATTAGTTTCTGACATTTCCTCAGAACTGAGCTCTGATCTGCACTAGCTGATTAAGGACATGCGGAAACAGTTGCTTTATATATCGCTCCATAATTTCAGCATAAAATGGTTTTCATTTTTCCCCTCCTGAATAATGGATGATCCCTGTAGAACAGAAGCATAATTCAGCGCAAAAATTATAATGGCGTTTATGCTCACTTTAAATATTCTCTCCACTTCATCTCCCTCCTGCTTCAATTTCCACAATTATGTCTTTAACAGAGAACATCCTTGTCTGTTAGGGCTGCTTTTGGCTCCGATCTTATTGGTCTTCGAGACAATGATGTAATCACTAATGTAAATATACGGCGTTTTTAATGAATGGACATGTTTCATGTACAAATACATTAATTTGTGCTGCATTTATCGATTATCCATAACTGCTTATCCAGTCACAATGACATTTTCCGTGATGCTTTTATGCAAAGTGATTTACAGTAGGGAAAAGGTTCCGGTTTGTGCATGTTCCCTGAGATTCAAACCCACAGCCTTTGCATTCTCAGGATAAGGAGCTGCTTGTTGAGATACAGGAGCGATGAGCCTAAACCCAACCCCAGGAAGCACAGGGAGGGATGGGCCTCCGGTCAGCTCCAAGGTACACCCGCACAAAATCAAACAATCTGGGTGATTTAGAGAGACCGAGTCACCTGACCGAAAGGTTTTTGAGTTGGGGGGCAGAAACTGAAGCAGCCGCAGTCTGACCCCCCAACCCCAGGGGTATGAGGTGACACCCCCCCTCACAGAGCCGCCCTTATATGAAAACACGATGATGATCACCCAGCCGGACCCAGCCGCTTTGTTGTCCGTACCTGGGGCAGTGAGGCTTTGCTTGACCATCTCGACATCACCTGCAACAAAATCCACATTTCATCATAAATCAGAGCGGCAGCCACTTCACATCTTACGGAGCGGCGTGTTTATTACGACACATGGTATAAAAGACAGGCGTGGGGCGAATGATACCTTTAAAATGGCTACAGCTACTTAAAACGTCTATTCACCGGTGGAAAAAGAGGGCTGTTCTCCGAAGGGATTAATTTGACAAGGATGTATCAAGTCTCTTCCTGGCTGCCATTTCACTGTGCACATTTCAGGCTGCTCAGGAATTATATGGAAGCGCTTCATTCCAAACAAGGTCAAAAGCTGGACCACGTTGGGGAAAGATGGTGAGCAGCAGCTCCGCAGCGTTAAGGCTGTTAAGGGGGGGGGGGGGGGGGGGGGGGGGCCGCCAGCCTCAATTCGCTGTCATTTCCCAGAAACCAGAATAAATTTATACATTTGCATGTGGAGCCCTAGGCAAACGTCACCACCAGTGCCCCCCCCAAGACAAAACAAAATCGGTTTGCTAAGTCGGCACCCCACCCGTAGATGCCAATCAGAAGATGGCCGCCGCCTATGATACCTGAATTAAATAGAAATTGGGTTTCTTACAGTCTGTTTTATCTTGTGACAAAAAATCTGGATATTGAATAAGTACAACAGCATTTACCTACTTACTACACCAGGCATGCAGCCACGTAGTAAAATAACCTTTGAATCCCCTCCTTGAAATTAATGGGGGACTCTCTCCTATACCCGTCCCAGAGGGACCTATCGGCAGAGGTGGGTAATTCAGGTCCAGAGAGTAAAAATCCAGACTAAGATTTTGTTTCAACCAACCGGTTGCCTACTCTGTACCTGTGACTCTTTATGCTGAACCTGACCCTGGGAGATATATTTGTATTATAACTGGTGGGTTGAAACAAAATCTCGGTCTGGAATTTTTCTCTCTGAACTACCCATACGGATGGATAGTCAAAAACTCAGAATCCGCTTTCTCTCATTTTCAGTGCAAGCGTATTTACGACGTTTTGCCTTTGTGGAGCAGCCAACATCTACACAACTGTTACTGTCACCCGCAGTCGATGTGGGAACATGATACTTGCGTGGCTCTCGTGCCCCTCCCGCAGATTGTAGGTAAGGTCCCGTTGGATGTCCTGCACGAAGCGGTGTGAGTACTCAGGGTACAGGTCCAGCACCTCATAGAGGCCCTTCAGGCTGATGCACTGCAGGTCGCAGTAGGTCAGGGCCTTCACGTCCGCGTTGGTTTTGATAACCCGGTCATCGACGGCCATGTTTGCTCCAATCAGGTCACCTTTTCCTGGAAAGGAGATTTTGTTTTCTAAGAATGTTCAGCCGGAGATATAGAAATACCCAATCTGGATTCTTCAGAGTCACCTGTTCTTCCCCGCGGGCGCCCTCTTACAAAACGACGCTATTTGCTAAGCCAGTGGCAGTGACCCCCTCGTCGTGCTACGTCCGTGGCCTCCCACGGGCCGCCTGCTGTGCGTGCTCTTTGACAAGCCCAGTGGCGATGGCGCTTTTAGACAGCAGAGGATCTCTGGCAGAATCGACCAGTGTCAGGGTGACCTTCTCGCGCAGCTCTCCATCGAGCTCCAGCACACCAGGGGGCGCCGTTAGCCGGCACGATTCGCAGCACCCTCCCGGAAAAACCACAGCCATATGCCAGTGCACAATTTATACATCTCGATTCTGGCTTGTATGAAACACTTTACAGAATCTGTAAGATTAGGGTCAAATTCACAGAAGCGCAATCGTTTAATATATCTAAGAAATAATTTCAGAAAAAGGAAAAACACAAATACATCCAATCCATCCAACTCTACACGGTCACGGTGAGTCTGGAGCCAATCCCAGAATGCACAGGGAAGGAGCACCCTGGGCAGGTTTCCCATCCATCGCAGCCATATGGACAAATAACATAATAAAAACCAGGCCGATTCAGCACTCCGAGGCAAACAGACATACTTGAACAGGTTTTATAGTGTGTAATTACATTTTTAGACAAGCCTATAATCGCATGGATGAACCCTTCCCTGTTCCCCAAACTGCACGCCCCTTCCCCAGGCCAAGGTGCAGCGCCCCTCCCTACCCAGGATGGCCAGCACCATGCCGCCTTTCAGCACCTCCATGGAGCCCGAGCAGACGAAGAAGATGGCCTGCAGGGCGTCGCCCTGCCGTAGGAGGTACTCGCCCGGCGCGCAGAAGGACGTCTTGATGTGGAGCGAGAGGGAGCGCAGGCACCCCCTGCTGGCTGAGGCGAACAGCGACAACTGGAGGATCTCCTTGTTCAGGTGCATGGTGATGTCGGAGCGCAGCTCGTCAGGGAAGTCCTTCAGTAGCTGAATATATCAATAAAAAATGCACCTGTGAGGACACCCCCCGCCCTCGCGCACCGTCCACATGACATGTCTCACACTAACGCCTGTTTTTGTTGTACTTCACATAGCAGAGACTTTTTGTTTTCGAAAAGCAGGGTTAGCCAACTGAAGAGCAAATGTCCAAAACTCACTTAAGTCGGTATTTTGTTGCTTTTGAGAAAAGGCCGCAGATGACATAAAGTCAGGCTTGCAAATCATACGCTACAGTATCAGGAACCAAAACTCCAGGAACCAAAACTCACGCAGTCCTCATGTGATGCAACAAAGATCGTAGATTTCCAAGATTCCAAGAAAAAGTCCTCAAAAGTGTGAGGGAGTTTAGGAACCTTGCTCTTCAGCTGGGAGTTCAGTGCCTTCCTCAATGGCCTCGCAGTGACATCACTCTACAAACCCAGGGATCTGAACTGGTAACAGCATCCTAACCCACTGAGCCACACACCGCTACCCAACAAAATCCACTGGGCCAGAATGGAACCAGTTGCCTAAGATGGCCATTTGTGAGATCAGTGTCACTGTCAGAGAAGCACCACCACAAGCATGTTGACCTGCTTCTTAATAACTAATATTAACTGATGTCCCTAATCCAGTCAAAGGCATCGGAGGTTGATACACGACATTCCCATGGAGTCAAGGTCGTCCTTGCTGCGTGCTTCTGCGGAGAGGACTGTCGCTGCCTCAGGAGAAGGCTATTGATCTGTCGTTAGGACTCGTGCTTCCTTCATAAAGGAACTTGTGGAGAGGAACGATCCCTAATAGGCTTCACACTGTAAACGGAGTCACTGATAAATGAACTCCGCCACTGTTTTAATGTTCTCTTCCACCGGGGATCAATAATTCAGCTTGAAAGTCGCTTCAACGTGCCTGCAGGTTCGCGAGTCAGAAGGCAGACGCTCAACACGCCGCTGAGCACGTTATCAGACGGCGATCTTATATCGCTTATATCTTACATCAAAAATAGATATACTTTAATCTAGAAAGCACCAAATCTGTCAAATTATATGATCAATGATTCATATAACCCAGCTCGGCCGTAATCAAGACTCATATTCATAATTCATCATACGTTTGAATGATATTCAACTTTAAAATCTTTTTTAAACCCCCATGTAATGAGCATTGGCGGCTCTGAAGGTGAGGCAGGGCTCATATTTCATTCGACATGTCATCAGAGGGAGGTTTAGGGTGGGGGGTGGGTGCGGAAATGGGGCAAGGTCGGAGGAACGGCGGGGGGCACCTCGTTGGAGTCGATGCCGTGGTTGACGGACCAGGTGGTCTGGAAGTACTCCAGCATGCGCTGCTTGAGGTGCTGGGGCAGATGGTGCACCCTGATGAAGTCCTTCAGGTCCTTGGTGCGCGTGTGGTAGAGAGACCAGCGAGAGTACATGCGCTGGATGATGGCCGTCACGTTGCCAAACACCAGTGCATGCATCAGCGCTGCGGGCGGGAGGGATGGGTAGGGGGGCTGTTAGTCTCATGAGAGGTCTTCCCCCAAACACCCTCTAGCTCTACTAGCCAACGCTACATCCTACTGGGTTGGTTTCAATCACAAATTTCAGATCTGCCGAATTCATTAGGAACTCGGTGCCGATCAGCCCATCAGGCTAAAAAAGGTGGGCACCAAGGGCACCATATTCTAAGGGGCACTTCGTAAGCATGTCATTTAGTCTCAGACAGGGGGTGGTGGTAGTGAAGCCTGCCTGGGACATCACATGGAATTCATGTACCCTGTGCTTTCATAAACATTCTACAACAAACGTTCCACCAGGAAAATGCTGGCACACGCCTGTTCATGTCCTGAAACACCTATTCATGGCTGTATTCATGCAAGTTACCACGGTGACGGGGATGGACGTCACATGAATTATTGAAAGTCATAAATCAGCACTATAGGATCAGTATTATATAGGTTCACAAATGGTCTTAACATTCACACACACACATCCTGCCATATGCAAAAGTTACTATAATACACTGAAAGTGAAGAAATTTATAAAAACATTCATAATGAATTATTATGTATTCGTAACGCATTATTAAACATTATGACTACCTTATGAAGCCCTCATCTGTAGTGCACTATAGTTGCCTTTATAATGCATTACAAAGCATCCTTAATACTTATACCAAGCATTATAATGCATTATAAAGGTATCTATAGTGCATTATAGAGGAGAGCTTCACAAAGCAGTCATAATGCATAATACACATGGGTAGAATGTGTTATGGCGTTTGACAAATGGTTATAATGCTTTATGAATGCATTATTATTTGTTATGAATATATATCTAAATTACTGAAAACATGGCCTTAAGTAAAGTGCTACCGTGAAGTTTAACCTTTAGGTCTACAAGTACAGGTAAGAGTGATAGATGGATATTTTCATGCTGGTGATATTGAAGTGTGTTACTCCCGTAGAGTCCTGACAGATGTTCTCCTGACCTCCGATCAGCATGGTGCAGATGGAAAAGATCTTCTCAGCGTCAGTGTTGGCCGACACGTTGCCGAAGCCCACGCTGGTGAGGCTGCTGAGCGTGAAGTAGAGCGAGGCGATGTAGACGCTGCGCAGGGAGGGCCCCGCCGTGCCGTTGGCCCCGCCCTCAAACGGCGCCTCCAGACGCTTCCCCAGCTCGTGCAGCCAGCCTGCCAGTCAATCAGCAACGGGGACAAGGTGGGCTGGGGAAAGAGGAGCACTCCCGTACTCTGCCTCCAGGTGGCGCTAAAAGGCGAAAGGCTTGGCGGCCTTGGTTTAGCGCCCCAAAACAGAATCGATACACAGCACAAAGGGGGAGAGCCAGCGAGCTGGGCAGCGAGGGAGGTACAATGTCCCATTTGCCAGCATAACCTCGTTTTAATCCTAGATGGTGTGTTTCCTTTACGCAAACGAGGCTTCCGCTTTCGGACTAAGCGACAGAGGGCTTGGCTACAGAGCCAAGGAAGTATTCCTTTTTATGCACCTGCCTCGTCTGAGCAACAGGGCAAGTGACACATGCAAGTACAAAACATACAAGCAACAGGAGGGGTAAGGTCTGGGACCTTGGGGGAGGGATAGGCCTGTCTCCTTCCAATGCCAAAAAGAAACAACTACTTCAAGTGCATTTTAAATGTTAAAGGAGCGCGACTGTAGCCAAGAGTCGTATAAAGAATGACATCTGCCAGGATGGGACGCGACAGGCCACCACGGACGGTCGACGGACCCTCACCGATGTCCCACGTGAAGCCGTTAGCCTCCATCTCCTTCTTGCCGATGACGTACCAGATGCAGGCCATCCAGTGGGCCAGCAGAGCGAACATGGACATGAGGAGAGTCAGCACCACCGTGCTGTGTTGCGAGTAGCGGTCCATCTTCTGGAGCAGACGCAGAAGCCGGAGGAGCCTCACCGTCTTCAGCAGGTGAACCACAGACACCTGCATGGACACAAATAATGGGGGCTGAGGCCCAGGCCTGGGCAGAATTAACGCAGTCCCAGGCCTGCACACATGGGAGTATACAGGGGCGGGGCCACAAGGCCCCTCCCCCCAGCCGAAATCTGATTGGCCCCCTGAGTGCCCCTCCCCTGTCACTCACTAATTCAAAACATATGATTGTTTTGAAAGTTAATAATAAGGCTGGCCCCTCTGCATAAAGTATGACCCCCCCCCCCGTGCCACCCACCATAAAAAAGTCCTAGAATCGCAGCTGCCATCACAGTCCTCCAACTAAGGGGGACATGACTTTGCGGCGACTCTAATGCCTTCCCTGGGTCTCAAATTAGTTCTGCATTAAAAAGGACATTAACCCACTTCACCTTCAATACATAACCTCCTATAAACAGAGTTCTAAAGTGCTGATGCTGCCTGGACCTTAAAAAAGTAGATAATACGTCAAGCCAGCTAAAGAGCTGCGGTCCGTCTGAATCACCCGTAAATCAGGCCGAGTCATCAGGCCACCCAAAACCTCCATTTGCCCACACAAAGTCTTTTAGGGGGCGGTCAGGCCACTTGCACATGAGATGCTAGAAGTGATGAGGAGGAAGAGACTCTATTACGGACTCCTGGATTCAGCGGTTAGAGGGGCAGTGCGTCTGAACCTGTGTCTGGATAACTTGGGCAGCTTGCACTGGGGCGCTGGGGAATAGGCTCGTCTTTCTTTCACATGTAGCCCACTCCCCCCCCCCCAGGAGTCTCCCTGTCCCACAGTCAGGAGAAGCTGATTTTAGGCTGCATAATAGGAAACGCCAAGTGCTCCCAGAGGTTGGACAGTAATACCGGGGGACCTCTGGCTCAGCCCATAATTGCCAACCCCAAGATTCTTAGAGACGGCCCGGAGAACGCCGGCGGCCATATTTCATCACACCGGACACCGGAGACCACCGTAATTAGGCTCGGTGGAACAGGCCCGCGTTTGATTTCCTACTCTGCTTGGGGTGGGGAAGGGGGCCTTGATCAGGGGACATGTCTGATGTGGAGAGGAAGGAGTTGCAACCCTGAAAACCGTATTCCCCTTCCGGGGACATGGTACGCCCCGCTCGGTAGCAGCATGAGAACGGAATTCTGGGAAAAAAGAAAGCTGGACAATCAGTCTTGGGCTCAGCTTGAAACAGCTACTAAAATTAGCCAATATTAGTCACCAGTTATAAGCAGTTCTCATAAATATAAACATACTGTAGTGGGAGATGTGTGTGTGTGTGTGTGTGTGTGTGTAATAGTCAAATGTTTCAGGGCTCATTTATCAGCAGAACCACCTTCCACACTCCCTGGCATCCCAGGGATCTCCGCTGACAGGCTGAAGTGCTACCGAATTAGAATCTGCAGCTTTTTATTCCGCTGCCCCTAAACACACCACGACGGTAACAGGCGCTAGGGCTGGTGAAGCCACTTTTCAATCTGATTCAATCCAATACCAAGGTTGCCATGGCCTTCACCAATCACAATGCCAATACTCTGCGGCAGCCCAACCCTGAGGATAAAATGGGGGGGTGCTAAGGGTAAAATCTGCCGAGCTGGCGGCAGTGTGTGCCAGAGGATGTGTGCCTGTCCCCCCCCCCCCCCCTTATGGGTGGTAAGTAGTAGCTCATGTCCTTCTCCCTATAATAATATTAACATTTTAATTACCAGAAAAAAAACTATATTTTTATGTTAAAACTGATTCTCACAATGAAACATTCAGATTGGAAGAATTGATATCGTGGTATTGATCCAGACAGGCGTCGCGGGGACCCACCACGCTGACTTTGAAGGCGTAGAGCAGGTCGAACGGAAGAGCCGCCACCAGGTCGATGACGAACCACGTGGTGACGTAGTGCACGCAGATCAGCCGCGCCTCGAAGATCACCTGGCCGGACTTGCTCACGTAGGTGGTGCGGAAACTGAAGACTATGTCTGTTTGCGGTAGAAAAGGTTTAATGGCATTTACTGGGGTGGGAGGTGTCTATGAGTAGCTTAGTTAACAAGAACAACCATAATTGAGAGTCTTTCTTTATGTATTTATTTTCCGCAAGACCCAATTCTCAATATATGGTTGCGCAAAACAGCCCCTGGTACAGCTGACATTCAATCCCTCCCCCTTTTCACACAGCGAATCAGCTCGCACAAGGTAGGAGGGCTAAGTGCTGATTGGAAGAGCAGTGCGACTGTTATCAGCAGCAACCAGGGACTCATTTACTGCTAAGGGCACTTCAGGTATAAATCCTTCTCTATTGGATTTCTTTGGCGTGGTGAGGCTGATTTATTTATTTAGCAAACAGATGCTTAGGGTTAGGGTTAGGGTTAGGTTAGGGTTAGGGTTAGGGTTAGGGGTTAGGGTTAGGGTTAGGGTTAGGGTCAGCCAGCATCCAGTATCCCTGGAACAACTGGGATCAAAGGGCTTGGTCAAGGGCCCAAAAAAGATCTGATTACTCTGCTGACCGTGGGATTTGAACTCATGACCTTCCAGATAGATTCCAAAACCCAGTAAGTTATCATTGCTTGATCCCTATCTGAAACCTTGAAGACCATCCAAAATGGACACCAAGGAACTGACCTACTCTTATCGACTCTTTTTATACTATTGATTTTTGCTTTTAAGAGGCAAAAAAATTTGTCAGCAGTCAATTATACAGAAGCATTTCATGGGGGGATAGAATTTTACAAATGGCATATAAGGCATATCTGACCTATTATAAAGAGAATCTCCACCGCGATGTCGCTGACCGTCGTGCTGCGCGTCAGGTCGTCGTCCCCGATGAAGCAGACGTTGTACGGGACTGTGACGGCCACATAAAAGGTGGCGAGTAAGATGAGCCAGTCCCAGCCCGCCTTGAAGGTGCTGTAGTGCAGCAGGATGAACCTGGACTTCTTAGCGTCGGCTACCTTATATTCCGGAAGCGCCGGCGCGTCCCCAAACACGTTCTGAGGGGCAAAACGGCGGCCAAACAAAGACAAACAGTTGTTTTACCTCTCGGAATATCGGCAAGAAAGAAAAGTTGCATTAAAGCGTCTGACTTTGTATTTTTAATAATTCCATTATTACTTCTATTTTTTTTAACATAAACAGTGAAGCTGCGGCCCTGTGTAATTTCATTTAATCGCAGGTACAGCACATGTTCTCCCTGCTGTCGGGCTGATCTGTGTGTGAGCTCTGCATGTTATGTGATGGCGACTATAATGATCATTTTATTCTGTGTGACACTCGACTGACTGACGGATAGGGTTTTGTTAGACTGACAGAGAGAGGGAGAGAGAGAGAGAGAGGGAGTGCGAAAGAGAGGGAGCGAGCTAGTGGGGGGGGGGGGGCTTGGTCACGAGCGCTGCTCATTAACAGCAAGCCGGTCCGCTGTGTGGGGGTTTGATTGGTGCCCTGACCTTGGGACGTTTTTTGGGGAGAGAGTACAATTTTACCGAAACAGTAATTTCGCAAACTAGTTATCTTACCAGGTAATGATGTTTGTGGTGGCAATTGTGATTTGAAGCCCCAGTGTGTTTATTTTGAGCTCTGCAGTTGAAAGGTTCACTTTGTTTAAATAATGTTTTGGCTTCTTCTATACTTGTAAGCCATCTTCCCCTATCAACAACATGCACGCTTTGTCTTAGATGCACGCAGCGGTTATCATCTTATATAAAACCATTTTCTTTCTGTTCTTTGTGTGAGATTCCCCCTGCAAACTGTGACCATGGAGGACTCGGCCAGTCGGCCTGTTGTCATACAGCCACGCACTTTATTCAGCTTGATCTTGCCCTTCTTCTCGCGGTTCTGTAGGTGCCCGGAGATGTGGTAGAGCACGGTGCCGCTGCGGATCCTGGCCGAGCCGAACGGGGACCCAGTTTTCACTCTCCCCCTGTGTTTCTCTGGGGGGGGAAGATCGTAAAACTGAAGCGTAAAGCCTGAGGACACCGTTTATCCTTCATGCAGTCTTCACAGTTTAGAACGTCACTCAGAAACAAATGATACAACGTGATGGATCATTGCTAGCTGAGAAATAAAAGTCCACTGAATCTCGCATCTTGTGAATCCAGAAAAGGTCGTGTAAGATTAATTTCCCTATGATATTAAAAATTATCCAGTCTCTTTCAGATGTAAAAATCACATATTCATTACATTTGTCATATTTCATCTCACACATACACACACATACACATATATAAATTTTAAGCAAGTACATTTTTGATATAAATGATAGAATACATCAACAACAATAATTTAAATATTAAATGCTAACACAGATTGGCATCAAGACCAGCTTATCCCGTCTCGTGCCATAAAGCATCACGCGATCCAAAAGGCTTTGCCCTGGAGAAGCAGTTATGGAAAAATTGATGGAAGGATGGATGGATGGATGGATGGATGAATTTTAACAGGTTTTCAGACCATTTGTTTAGTTATTTTTTATAATGTGGTCCCTGGGTCTTGACTACACAGTAATGTCAGCAAGCTGGACACTAATAGCAGAAGACATGGGCACAGCAGAGCAGACATGGAGATGCCTAATGAGGGAATTTCAGATTTCCGAGAAGCGGAAGCTACAGGATTAAATATGGTTACAGAGGGTCTCTGGCGAGGCTGCCTAGTGTTTAGCATCTGAGCAGCGTCTGATGCAATGCTGCGAACGCAACTCAGTGGCCCCGGAAAGTTCCACCTTTGTGAATATTATTGCGATCATCTGCAACTCTTAGGAGATGAACGGAGTCGGTCAGAAGCTCTGCGGGAGCCAAACATCATCTTAAATCCTGCAAGCAGCCAGTCAAGCACGAGAGCCTGAGCTGGTAATGAATTTCCCATTTTCTTTATAACCACCAAAGCTGGCTAGAGTAACTGGGGGAGCCCCTGCACCTGCCACCCCCCCCCCCCTCATTTATTCTCAGAATGAAAGCAGGGCGGATGAATGGTGTCCTGAAGACTGAGCTTATCTAGGTCAGCCTGACTGCTGCAGGATTCCCCTTCACCTCCAGTGCATTTGGTGACCCCCGAAAGAAAAAAAAAGAAAGAAAAAAAAGATTGTTTTTGGACTTGGGGCAATCTCATCCTGTATTCACGTTGTTACACCTCTGCAGTAATTCCCCTGGAGGCCCAATTTCCGAGGCAGCAGGCCGCATGGAACAACATGAGGATGCCGCCTTATTTTACCGCAGAAGGTTCTAGAATAAGAACGAATGATGAAGTAGACACGGATTTCCTCTTTCGTCTAATAGGTTGGCGGCGATCGCAGGTCGACTTGGAAGGACAAACTGGATGATAAATCCTCAGTATTCAGTTTCATTTGTAACCCGTCGCTATGCTGCATTATCGGCGTGCTGTGTGTGTTGACACCAGTACAAAGAACATCAAAGGAACAAGAAAACCATTATTAATGACGCAAATACAAACCCTCCCTCTTGTCTTCTGGAACAATCTTAACCTTGGTGTCGGTGATGTCCTTGAAGGACGCAAGGAAGAGAACCACCTCTCCTTTCTCGTTCTTGATAGGGACGATGTCCAATAGGCACCAGAACAGCGCACCTGTGGTTGCACACACACACAAACACACAACATTCTTATTAGAGTTCTAGACGCGCAATGCAGATGGAGTAACAATGGTGCTATCTGGCAAGGTTCAAAGGTCAGCGGATCCCACGTGCGGGTGGCTTGTCTCTGGGGGTGGGAGGCGATCCCCAGGGGGGTGGTCCTTTAAATACATCAGTAGCCTTTTTATCCTGCTCTCTGAGTGCTACAGTCTTCCCCGTCGATCAATAATTCTCGGCTGCTACCAACGCTGACCTTTACCGGCAGCTCCGGCAATGTCCTTTGACGGTCATCGCAGGACTTCCCACAGCCGGGCACATTTACGTTTGGCTCCAAGAGTGATGTTCGAAACGGCAAGAAGAACACCATCCTCACACATCCTGCCAGGGTCCAAGATCCACAGCCAGAGGGATCTCTTACCTACGGGCTAGACCCGGGCTTTAAGACAAAAAACTGCTGAGAAGCTTTTTTTTGATGCAAGGAGTCTAAATCCAATCCGTTCTAAATATGGGGGGTTGAGTTAAATGCTATAACCAGACCTGCTACAAGTACATGAAGATGTGTTTGATGGCGGGGTGGGGGACAGAGGCCACCCTCTCTTCTAGGCGTCCCGCAACCAGACAGCAGAGAACCGAACATCCGTGTTTGTGGCATTATTCCGTCGAGCCTTTTTCCTCCCTGGTGAAGAATATAAAAGACCTTCCCAGACCTCCCTCAATTCCCCGCTTTAATAACAAGCCATTAAATTTCAGGCCCATTACATCCGTGGGCTGCTACTGGTCCATTTTCTGCCTCTCCATCTGTGTGTGTGTGTGTTTTTTTTCTTTTATTCGTACAGTGGGGTGCGGCTCTATCCAGGAGGGAACAGGCAGGCATTACAGCCGGAAGCGCTAAGGAAAAGAACGATGCATTAACATGAATGAAATGAGGCAAGCGGTCTTACAATTTACTGTCATTCGGAGGGAGCGGATGTGGGCAGCGCCATGTGAGAAATGGCCTTTTATGCTTTGCTGTAAGTTTGGACGTGAGACGTGCCTGGTTCCATATTCCTGTTAGAAGCTCAGAAGATGGTCCAGCAGTATATTCCTGTCCCCTAAACTCCATGGAATCCCTAGATTATTATTTTCCCCACAATTGCAGTTTAAAGGATTCTTGTTCCTCCTCACCAATCTCTCCTGTTTTTTCCCCTCTTGCACGATGCGCTGTGCGTATATATATATATTTATTTATATATATTCATATGTAAAGTGCTCTGGGGCATCTATGCTGGGAAAAATGCTCTACAGAATAAACTGGAATAAATTGAAATTGAATCGTTCTTTACAGGTGGAAACTGGCACATTCACCAGGTCCTTCAGCTGAGAGACTTCATTTAGAGATTTAAAATCAGTCAAGTTGTGCGGAATGAAAACGGAGACTGACTGTTATGCTCCCGTCGGCCAGCGATATGAAACTTTAAATGCTTTGAGGGGGAAGAATGCTACGCAATGCTCACTGGCAATCTTTCAGAATCGTATGTTTTGAAATAAGGTGGGAATAATTACAGTGGGACCTTTTTAATCTTGATGGAAATTACAGCTATAGAACCTGCCCTCTTTTGGGCTGGATTTGAACCAGCGACCTGAGGATGTCCATTGTTTTACATCTACAGGCCAAGCTCTACCAGCTGAGTTATCGACGGGTGACCGCAAGGCAGGACTAGTTTGGTCTTTCTGACTCCAAGACAGGACCGACAGTGGATCGTTACAACCGATTAAGGGGAGGTCCTAAGTAATCCATAGACCACCAGCTGTGTCCAGCCAAATGGCGCGGCCTGTGAGGAGAGCGATAAGAAACTTCCTGAGCATCTCACAACGCATTATGGTGCCTCCCCATGCGCTGGGGCCACCTTCTGGGCTGGTTTCCCACAGCAAGCGCGCCATCTTAGCATGCTAGGCTACGCTACACCACTGTGTGCAAAAACCCATGTTATTACGTGAGCTATTATTAAGTTAAAATCTCCAGTTAGCCACCCACCATCTACAAACGCCGGCTTCTGCTGAAAGACTGAAAGGCAGTGACGTTCCGCCGAGCCAAGTTTCAGCTTAACTTCCTGCCATGTGGCTAACGAGTCGCCCACAGGAAACAGCCGCAATCATTAGCCAAACATAAGTCTTCTGCGGAGAAAGCGGCTGCTTCTTCCCAGCTCGGTCTTATTCTGAATGCCTCATGTATAAAAAAAGGCAGGCAGTCAGGTTTCCAGCAACATATCAGATGCTCCATGTCTGTTGATGCATTGAGTGCGAAGCCATTTTAAATGATAAATGGCCAAATTACACTGTTTTTCCTCTCTTCTGTATTCTTCTTCCTCTGTGGCCTCGAAGCTTGCAACATCGCTGTAGCCGGCGCAGAGATACATTTTGTCGACTTGATAACTAGACGAAGGTAGCAGCAAATGCAAGACCCAGAGCTGAGGGTTTTAAGAAAAGTTATAGAAAGGCTTCAGAGAAAATCTTGCACTCCTTTCTGACATTTCCCCACACTATGACCCAGCCTTCCAGCTTGGCGTGTGTAACATCGCTCCTTACCTGTCTGCAAAGCATTAGAATAACCAGGTGTTTATCTCAGCGCTTGTGTAGAGTCAGTTTGAAACACTCGCAAAGATAGACATCTAGCCGTGTGAAGTCTCAGCCCACTCACCAGTCTTCTTGTAGAACATGATCTCGCCCTTGAACTCCTTCTTCTCCTCCAGGGCGTGGCTGATGCACAAGATGAGCGACTCGCCGGTCTCAGGCCCGTAGAGGAACCGGCAGGTGCAGCTCTTCTGCATGACCTCAGTGCGCGCAAAGCCAGTGAGATCGCAGAAGCCGTCCGAACAGTACACGATGGGGAAGCCCTGTGCCACTCGCGCATTCGCCAGGATGAAGTTACTGTCTGCGCAGGAGAAAGGAAGCAGCCGGTCATGCCAAGATGAGCTGCAGTTCCCAACGGCGGCCAGCATGAGGCGACATATTGAGGCAAAAACCCACAGCCATTGCTGCAACTCACAAACCAAAGCTTTTTTTATATAATCCTAGGTCATCTCCTGGTTGTGCATTTGCATTATTTGCAATAGAACAGCAAATCTGCAAAACTCATTCAGTCAACAAGATATGGTTTCAAGTGAGTTTTGGAAAATAAATGAAACTACTTTGTTGCATCACATGAGGACTGAGATTTGTGTCCTGATACTGTAACATATGATAAGGAAGCCTGGTGTTATGTAATGGGTGGTCAATTCTCAAACACAGAAAAGAAAATACACGGTGAGTTTTGGAAATTTGAGCCAAGGGCTTTACTCAAGAGCCCAATGCTGTTAAAACCAGGATTTGAACCTGCAACCTTCCAACCACAACCATGGCAACCCATGCTGCAGAACTGCATACCGCCCTCAACCTCAAACCTGAACAGCTGTAGATCCAATGCCCCGGAATATATGAGGATAAAGCACTCAAACTGCATCAATAAAATCATTCAGTCTGTATGAAAAACTGTGGCAAAGTTTAACACTGTGTTTGAATATTCATAAGACAGACATTTACAACTCCCTCAGTACGGTGAAAAAAAAGTAATAATTATGCTTGAGTAGATGGTTGTTACCAGACAGTCCTGAAATAAACACAGGAGATACTGCAAACATTTATATATATATATATAAATGTTGGCTGTTCAGGACAATCATTGAGTTAAAAAACAATGGACACTTGTGCAGAATCGAAGCAACGTTTGGCAGCAAAGCCTCCATATATTTCATTGTTTTCATAATTACTAAACAAACGATGAATGGCTCTCCAGCACTAGATGAAAGCTGTTTATAATGCGATGTTGTTAAGGTCGTTAAGACTGATGTGTCATAAGTGGGCAGAGTCGCTATCAGCTGACTTGTACGGCTTATTACTGCAGCTGAGGTCTTAATGTTCAGTGGGACCTTCAGATGTCACTTTGCAGTGTCACGCTGCCATCATCTGGACTGAAGTCCTGAGGAACATCGTGACAGATCCTCAGCTTCCGGCAGCTTCCGATGGACATGTGATGGTCAGGCTTAGAAGCGGACGGGCAGCTGGAGAGACAGACCCGCCAATCAGAAGAGCGGGGGGGCAGATATTTCTCCCATGTGCTCACCTGAGCTCTTGATGACGCCAACTGTCATCCTTGTAGATACTCGATGATTTATATTAACGAGAAATTAAATCTGGACAGGATGCCAGCCCAACATGCGCGGGATTCCCCTGTACGACGGCGACCAGATTGACAGGACGCCGAGATTGGTATACGTAACAGGATAAGCTTATTATCACCCTTGGGATATTTCAGGCATGTGAGCGACTTCGAAAACAATCATTTTGTTCTCTAAATAAAACAGGCTAAACGGTAAAACCAGAATAAGCTAGTCACCCCCCCCTCGAACACACACAGCCAACCTTCAAGACGGTCAGTTACAGGTCAGAGCAGATATCCCACCTTTCCCAAAAGTTCCGTGAGTCTCCCACACCCTGACTTCTGGGAAATATGTTCACAGAGAATCAAAAGTGATCTAACATCACCAGTAGAGCAGAAAAAGAGCTTGGGAATTTTACTGCCAGCACGCCCGTTGTGGTTTTCCCTAATTCCCAAATTCACCACGAACTCTATATGCCCAAGGTGGGATGTGCATATGTGTACTAGTGATCTTCTCTGTTGGGAAAGTGCAGTCCAGCAAAACTAAATCCCTAATAGGAGCCCAGCATGGCAGCATTGTAGATGTTCTGCACCGATGTAACAACTCATTATGTAACAATACCGCATTACGTAATAACTCAACCAAATATAACAAATTTTCATTTCAATAGGTAACATCCCTCGCATTTTGTAATAATCCGTCGCATTTTACAATAGACAGCTTGAATGCAACAATAAATTTCCCTACATTTTGTAATAAATTATTACACATTGTGGTGGTCACACTTTTTATGATGGAAAAAAATAATACTGTGCATTACGTAATAAACAACCATGGACATTTTGTTGAGTTATTACATAATGCAGTGTTATTACATGATGCAGTGTTATTACATAATGCAGTGATATTACATGATGCAGTGTTAGTACATGATGCAGTGTTATTACATAAGGCAGTGTTATTACATGATGCATTATTACAACCCACAACACTAAAACAACCCTTTAGTCCAAAGCACTGGCCCTTTCATCCATTTCCCAAGTGCGAAATCCACAAAATCCAAGAAGCATTGTTCATAAAATAGTGATTTGTTTTAAGAAATTAAGTCATTTACCTCTAAAATATATAGTGAATACTTTTATCTTTTGTTTTTTGCAATTGCTGCTTCTCCTGACCACTGGGGAAGATGTGATATTTGAGGAAACACTTTTGAAATATGACCTTCAAATCAGCACAAAAAGCGGATGGGAGGGTTTGATTTTTTTCTCTCTCCCTGGACATACAAACAGGACCTGATCTCCAGAAGCGAGAGCTGAAATGCTCCATCGTGAAGCCTGTCACTGTGCTGGTTGCCGTCTCTTAACCAGATCCCCACACTGCTTTGTTGGGTCTGCCTCAGTGCCTGGATTTCAACAATTACCTGAGAGAATCTGGTACTCTTTAATTCTCCTACAGATGAAGAAATGGCAGTGATGCTTAGCAATTTCCTCAATTACACGACTGGATCGGTGCATCAAAAAAGCACAAATAAGCCAACATGAACAATATTCGATTCTACAGAAGTGTTCATTCTTAAATAATCAGGAAGCAACTGGAGATCCCAGACTTTAGTTTTGAGCTGCAACATCACCCATGTGGTGAACCAGCCGAGACGCACTTCGAGATTCACGGTCCGGTCACGTTGTCGCGTCGTGTTTGTCTCACAGAAGCTCCACTAGGGCTCCTCAGCGCACGACGAGAGACAGAAAGATGCTCTGCTGCCTTCTCTGGTTCAGCCCTCACATCCTCTCTCTCTAACACGCGCGCCGTCATGAAGGTCTCGGGATTTTACTAAAATCTCAGCGGCAAAAGACTCCGTGCCCTAGATTTCAAGCCGCAGTTAATTTTTTGCCCATGGAACTTTACGGTTAAACTCTTGACTTTAAACAACTTGTAGTTTTTTTAAATCAATACAGAGGCCAAAGATTTCCTTTACCACAGGGCACTATGTGTCACTGCATTACTCTATGTGTCACTGCATTACTCTATGTGTCACTGCATTACTCTAATCAAATGTGTCTCAGCACCCATAGCTTTTACCTAGAAATACATACATATTGTTCTCCACTTAAATTTTCACTTCTTTGGAGCCGCCTTGGACTGCAGCATCAATGATGTTTTCAAAGTGAGGAGCTTTTCCATTTACTGACTGATTTCCTTTGTTTTGCTTCGCAGATTCACTCCTCCTCTCTTTCACTCCCTCAGCACTCGATCCCCTCTCTGCTACACATTCAAGTTCCACATTTGTCAGACAAATTGGACAATGATCACAAGGGGAGGCAGCGTTAATTAGATGAAATGCAAATTATTTTTGTATTACCGTCTCCCTGGACCAAGACAATAATGCTGCGATTGCATTCCGGGCAAAAAATACATGCAATCGTAGGAGCAAGGAAGCGTGTGGCAGCATCATAACCTTTATGTATTCTTAGTGGGATTGGCTCACTTCTGTCCTTCTGCAGATTATGTAGATTAGATGTTCAACATGCATGGGATGCCATGAGGTAACATCAAACTGCATCCCGCAAGTGTGAGCAAATGTGTGCCGACCCAGATTAACCGTGTGGGTGTTAGAGCAGGTGTCCCAGGGCGGCATGTCCTTAGGGGCACCAAGAAGAGCACCCCCCCCCCAAATATGATTTAACATGTAATATATTAATATATTTAATATCATTCTATAATACTCTTGTAATAAAGCACTCATTGAAAACCCTAAGGTGTTCACAGAAAGCCGAGTGACCTTGTTTTACTCTGTGAAAATGTTGCAAAGTTATTGGTTTCATAACAGAAGTTCATTGACAGGCAAAGTTTAGCACATCTGCACTGTGACTCATTCTGTTCTGCCCATTTTGCTATTAATTGCAATTGTAGGTATTGGCGCCCAAAGAGAGAACAAACAGAAATGTTTGGTGTTTTATGTTTGGTGTTACTGATTAAAAAACATATATATATATATATATATATTTGTTATGAAAGCAATATGTTTGCAATATTTTTACTGAAATAAATAAGCATCCCACGACAATCTCTGAGCACTATATGCAACATTTTCTGTTTTAGATGCAATTCTGAATTCACTGAACCACCAATCAGCTCCATTTCTTTCTCATGTGACGTCATGTGAGCTGTTGCCCCCCGGCACTGTCAATACTCTTACTCCGGCACCGAACGTGCGAGCTTGCAGGACAAAAAAATCCCAAGAGTTTTACGAAGAAAACTCTTTAATGTGACTCTTTAAAGGTTCGCGTTTGATTGTCTGATGTGGTTTAGATGAACGATGAAACTCTTGTGCCACGGATGGATGGCAGGGAACAGATGCATTGGGGAGAGGAAGGACCAACGACAGGGCAGGACGGGACAGCAGCATATTGTTAGAATGAGCATAACTGCAAGTTAATAATAATCACAGTGCTCACAGGAAGCATCATTCAGTAAAAATAATGCAAATGTATTGATTTTATAACAAGAATCATTACTTTATTAATATTGTATTAATATTGTATTAATTGTATACAAAATATATACATCACATTAAGAACAGGCAGTAATTTTAAGAAAAATGTTCAAGTAGTAATAAATTGAAACCGAAATTATAGTTATAAAAGAGCTGTTCTGAGTTAAAAGGTCTCACTGGGTACTTTTTAATTAGCAACATCTTTCCAGTAATATAAATCACCAAACATTTGTGTTTAGTGTCCTTTTGGGAGCCAAAGACTAAAAAAAACATCTAAACAACAAAAAGAAAATGTCTGTGTGAAAGCTATGTGCTTATATGAGTTTTGCTATGAAACCAATAGAGTTACTAAAGCGTTCTGTGAGCACTGTACTGTATATGCAGTGGGAATAAGGATGCAAATGCACCACTGTGTATGAAAGACATATTGATAAAGAGCAGAAGTGGAAAATGTGCTATAGGATCAAACCAGGGGACAAGTGCAGGTCACAGGTTATTGAGGAACCTGGGAGATCAGAGAAGGAGCCTGTCTCTGATACGAGCGGGACGGGGGGGGCGCTTTCTCCCAGAATCAGAATCTGCGGGTGAAAAATGCATGAACTTCGAGGGACACATGGGGTTTATCAATTTCAAAGAAGGATCAGGCAGGTTCAGGATGGGCAGCCAAGGACACAGTGCCCACCCACACGTTTCTGGGTTACCTTTGTGTTAGCAGACGATTCACACCCAGAGCGGCGGGTAAATTTAGCTCCTATTCTAATAATAACTCAACTAAAGTAATTAAGCGCTGAGAACGGAGCGGAAAGCAGCACAGCCCGTGTTCCTCCATAGACCAGGGCTTCCCGCCGCTGGGATAGACGGACTCACCTCCCCACTAACAGTCCATTATTCTTACGGCGAGTGTCTCCCTAAGCACGTCAGAGGCGAAAGAACAGGCTGCTGTGGTTGTTCGTCTCCTAACCCGCCCCCCCCCCCCCCCCCCCCCCAAGCCTCACTCCCCCGTGGAGGCTCGGGCTAATTACCTCGCAGTTCTGTCTCTCTGCAGCGAAACAGCCTTCATCTGTGAATCGTGCACCCCCCCCCCCCTCACCTCCCCTCTCATACCCATCTCTTGCTGCTTGTTCCTTCTCCTCAGCTTCTCCTCAGCGGGGGTGAGGAGCCTGCAGCCCAGCTACTATATTCACCACTGCTGACAGGACCTGTGTCCAGCGTGAACAAAGAAAATCCGGAAGCAGAGTCCCATTGCTCTGGAGACGGCTGGTCTGTCCGGACAGTTCACTTCAGCCATGGAGCAAAATGGCACATATCTGCGAGGCCCCGGGCCCCGAATGCTAATGAAGCCACTGCCCACTTTCCCCGACCGGCCTCCACATAAATCAGAAACCTCCTAATAAAATAGTGCCACTGGATTTCCCCCCCCCCGGTGTGGTGTAAGTTTAGAAAGAATTTAACATGTTATGTTTTCATAAGGACAGAATCAGGTTGTTTTACCGTAAAATTTATAAAACACGTCTTATGAATATTTATATATAACAATATATGGCTTACAGATTTGTATCGGATAGGTCAGATTCAGTGCTACTACAGAAAATGATGCTCAGGCCTGGAGACGATCAGCAACCTTGGCAGAATTTTCTATTGCAGTGATACTTTCTCTGTGTGTGTAAGGTGTATTAGTTATTGAAGAGCTTGGCAGGTCTTCAGAATGATTAGTCTTTTGAGTTGATTGGATGTGCGAGGAGCAGTGAAGCTGAGAAAGCGATTGGCTGAGCTTTCTGAGCTGTGCCTCGCAGCTGGAGGTTCTCAGGGAGTAGGCAGTTAGTAAGCAGTTAGTAGGCAGTTAGTAGGCAGTTAGAAGAGAGTTAGGCTCATTTATCTGTTCATGAGTCTGTGGCCACTGATTACCTCTGGTACAGATAGAGATACTAGTCCATCCATGCTGTCTGATCCCAAAAGCCACAGGAACAAGACAGGGAACAACCCAGGATGGGGCACCGAAGCACTGCAGGGCAAACTCACACCTACAGGCAATTAGGCAAATGTGATTTACCTTAAAATGCACTCGGGCCGAGTGGACAGCAGGGCACCCAGAGGAAACCCCACAATGGCACAGGCAGACCACGCAAAATCCACACACATGGAGTCATGGCAGAAACTCCGCTTCTGGTTCCAGACATTCTGGCAACCACCCACGCCACACCTGAGGTTCCGATAGTCTGTGGGGAAACACACGTTGGATCCTCCCTAAAAATCTGATTAACCTCCAACTCTGTATCAAACAATAGGACACAATTTGGGCCACTGCTACAGAGTTCCAGGGCGTCTCGAGGGACTATTTCATCCCGGAAAGGAGATGTATACAGTAGGATGTATATATAGTATTGTGTCCACATTCACTTATATGTCCTGAATTGAGGATAAAACACATCTTCTATCATTCCAGTTTAGGGGACTCGTAGTATCTACAGGCTAATGACTTTGAAACTCAATGCATGCTGGTTCTCGGTGTTTTCGCTTTATAGAGGCCTGGTGTAGTGCCAGCATGGATGCTGTTACTGTTGAGCTATGAAGCATGTGGTTCCATGGAGATCTTCATTTCCTGCCCAGGAATGAGATATCGACCGCGGACGACTGGCCCCCTTCTGAAAGCCCTTTTGCGGGGTGAACCAATCTACATGGAAAACTCGAGTGCCCCCCGGCACCTTCCCGCTCCAGCGAATGAATGGTCAAATCTGCAGCAATAAGTCAGGAGGAGGAATGTAAGGGGAACTCAAGGCGTCCTGCTTGATTCATTTAGGCACCTGACTGAGAAATGTCCCACGAAAAGCCCTTTCCAGTGCATGTCTTTATCTTTAGACAGTGACGTCTATCGTGGGTGACACTGTGATGTTCTTGGCCAAAGTAAGTTCAAAAACGGTGAAAATTGAAAACGTTCCGCTGAGAGTCTCTTCATAATCATAAGCCCTGCCGGCTCGCCAGCGACACACCTTCCTTTCTCTTATTCCTACCTTTGCACAAGCTTACTTGGATTCCCATTGAAATTACGGCAAATCCATCTCTCTTATGTGGTTTCACTTATGAGCTGATTTCCAGGAACACGCCAGGCTCATGAGTAGGCGAATACCTGTATCCACCGACCAGCTACTGTAGGGGTCCTGTGAACCTCTCTGTTCGTCTGGCACGGAAAAAAAAAATCAATTAAATGACAAACTGACCACTCGAATTTTCACGTAGCTCAATTTGAAAAATTCAGCAGCTCTTGCGGGACATTTCGATGCACCACGTAATTAAAGTTTTCAGGTGGAGAAATGTCCGCCCACATAATTGAGATGGTTTTGTGCATACATAGCCCAGACAGCTCCCTCCCCAGGTCGAATCGAAGGTCATACAACATGTCAACTTCCGCTTGAAATTTTCTATGATTTTCTACAAAAATGTTCCCCAGCACCAGTGAAGGCTGCTGGTCTTCCTTCCACCTCGGCTCCTAATTGCTTTAGCTATAGTTTGCAATCGGATCTGCTGGTTCCCTTGGTGTCCCAGGTGTAAGTCAGCAGCTAACGAGGAAAAGCTGCCCTCTGTGAGAACATTCCCCATTGCTATTCCAGAACAACATACGGTCTGTAAAACGCCGCATGGTTCTGCAAGCTATCTACACACTCAGGAAGTTGTGCCAGTCAACCCATTAGGCAACATATGGGACCACCTACCGCTCCATCTTAAGAGGGGGCATTGAACTGGCAAGTCAATTTCACTTTGTCTCAAACTGGGGGGGGGGCGCAGTAAAGCTTGCCTAGGGCGGCACATGGGATTCAACTGGGTACTGCCAGGAAGCAGATTTTAATAGTTGCTGACATTCCACAGCATCCAGGTCTAGGACTGCATGGAAACTGTTCAGGAATATGTAAGACGTACAGTGGTGGTTCTAGACCATTTCAACTGGGGGGGGGGGGGCAGACTCAGGCAAGTTGTTCTGTTAGGGGGGCCAGACACACTTGCCCTTAATGTCCGCCAAATATTACTGACAGTGGATTGGCAGAATTAAGAGGCAAATTTTTTAAAACTGGTAAGTTAATTCTGCAATGTTTTGCAGTTACAGTTTTTATAAATACGTAACTCACTCTGATTTCTCGTTTAGACTCTCTTGCTTCCATAAGCTTCATAATTCTTTTCTATCTTTAACTTTTCGCCAACAGAACCGACTGGACGCGCACTCACGTTTGTGTTTTGCCGGTTCCCAGCGCACAAATGTTTAGCCACATATATAAACGCAAATAATAATAGTGATAATAATAGACCTACATTTATTTCAGACCCGAGTAGCATACGTATTTAGGGGGGCACGGGGGATGGGGTTGCTACTGGGGCACTGTTCCCCCCGTGCCCCCTCTACAACCGCACCCGAAGACGTAGTAATATTCAGCAGTACACTTGCGCATAGCTATTTCAATTATACTTAAGGCTCGTTAGCCGCACGGAGCAGCTTGGTTAACAGACTGTGACTTAATCTGGCTCATTCCTTCATCACACCTCGTTCACGCCGGGCACCTAATGGCAGTTCTGCTGAATCGGAAGACAGAGGAGCCGCGGTTCATATTTCCCCGGCAACCGCTGCTTTGTTTCTGAGAAACGCTCTCAGTCGATTTTACGGGAGCCAGCTAACTCAATCAGATTCAAAATAAAGCAATATTCTGCGAGGAACGTCATTCACCAAATGTTTACAGCGTAATTTTGTTTAAAAAAACTGATCGTTTGCATTTCCTGCGGGCAATAAAATTTTCACATGCAATCCAAAATGTGCGGTTGTATTAATTGTTGTGTTTTGTTTGTGTTTGCCCTGCTCTGGACTGGCGTCCCATCCAGGGTGTCTCCTGTCTTGTGTCCTACGCTTCCAGTGAGGCTAAAGGCTCCTGGAAGATAAATTGACGGGTGGATGTTCGATAAAGCAGTTTTACCTTGCCGTGAGGTTAAATAATTAACAGTGGAAACTTTAAATAACCATATGGTTTTTCCATTCTCGTTAAGCTAAATGATATTCGGTTACAGAATGAAAGGAATGCACATCTTACATGTTTGCACATCTCATTCGTGTATTTAACTTGTGTTGGGTACTGTTTTCTAAGGCTTAGAGTAATGCCGATACATTTAGTGCAAGCAAAATAACATCTGCGCTTACAAATCAAGTATGTATGCTTCTTTTACGCGTCATCAATACTCATATATCCTGAAGTCATTTTCATAGAACAGATATGGCAACAAAACAAACCATTTATCATACATTATGAAGCTGTATAAAATATGTGTGGGTGTGTGCGTGTGTGTCAGGATGGGGTTGTAAAATGGTTCCGTGAACCGTGACACTGAAGGCTTAGCTTTGGGTTTTAGCGCACATTTGCTGTATAATTCCATTAGTCATCTCCTTAGCGTAAACCTTTAAAAGCTTAATTAAAGCTGGGGCTTTTGAGAAACTAATCACATTACACTTGCGACTCACACTGCGCCGGTAGCCCCTTCACAGGCCGCCGTCCCCATGTCGCCCTAATTACCCGCCATATGCCACCAGCGCACGCAGATAAACTACAATGTGCAGTAATCCGCGGCAAGGAAGCGCCGATGTGACGCGCCGAATGATCAGTGCATTTCCCGATCAGCCACCTATCATATCTTTACATCTCACGGACTGGGGGACTAAGTTAAGACTGACATATCTTATAATGTAGTAAAATATAAAGAATAATTACCGCTTTTTCTTTAGGAGTAGCGTTTGTTACATTCGAATAAGTTATAATTGCTTGTTCTTGTACGGCATTTCGGTTATTAAGGCCTGGCAATATTACTATCTTTCCGTATTATATGCTTCACGGTAGCCTATCTAGACTCTCATTTACACTCTTCGCCAAGAATGCAGACAAACAAATCTGTGAAATATAATATAAAGGATCCCCGGAAACTGGCTTTAAGTAGCATATTTTTCAGGCATAAGAGCTTGACGTCCTCTTCAGTCTTAGACCAATTTCATAATATTTTTAGACTATTTTTAGTAGTAGCCTATATTTTTGCGCTTGTTATATAGTACCATGCAATTCTACAATGCATTCTTGGAGAATGTTTGGTTTGAAAAACTTATTATTGTTATTATTATTATTATTATTATTATTATTTTGGAGCAGAGAATGCACCCCGTAGGAAAGAGCATCTGAAACGACTCTCTGACAATCGGGAATGTGATAATAATCCGTAGACATTAATACCATATTGAACCGAACCGAACGGTACCACACCACCCGTGGATGCGCCTAACCAGGCCAACTGTGCGGCTCACCAGCAGAAACCTAGCCGGATTTCCCGCTATTTGCTTTTCAGTAGCAAACCGCATTATCGTTTTAGATACGCTGGATCATATTTAATAATGTTTCGATGTTGGGAAAAAAAGATGGAGACCGTAAAAGGGCACATTAAACTAGCACGCTCAGAAAATTGCAGGAAGTAGTGAATGAAATACGGGGGCAAACATCCTGGTGGCGCTGTACGTTGGCTAGGTAATGAATTTGTGGATTTAAAGCAAACATTACCTGATACCACAGCAAATCCTGGAAGCTCAGAACATAGTTCCAAGCCTATTCTGTGCCAAGATATCTGATCACTTTTAAAGACATACATTTATAAGGCCCCTTAAGATCTGTGAAGTGATCAACCATGAAGGGAACCAGGTTGCTGCTGGTCAAAGAAACTCCTCCTTCAGTTGTATTTTCAACGAGTGGCTTTGTTGCCTGAATAATAGATTTTTGTCTGGGATCCACGTGTCATAAGCTACTGGCGATGACCATTTATTAAATGTCACACACCAATGTGTGTTTCTTGGGTGGACTGTAATTTCCCCCCCTTCAGCATTAAGATCTCAGTAGCTGATGGGATTGCCTCCATAGCAGCCGGTACCCAGTGCGGGGCGGGGGGCGGGGGGTGCAAAATGAAATGGGAGACAAGTGACAGAGGGAGGGAGAAGAGAAAAAGGGGGAGAGGAGGTTAAACAACAGAAGGAGGGGTGACTGAGGGGGATAAAAACCAGTTTTAAAGGGTGGAGGGGGGGGGGTGTGATGGGCAGAATAACATCAGATATGCCGGAGAATGTCACAGCCCCCCCTTGTTTCCAACTGTTTAAAGAGTAACTGTCAGAACAGAAAGGTCAAGCACCGTCCAATTCATAAGCCAGAGTTAGGGACGCCCAGCTGTAGCGTCTTTCAAGCAGCAGCTACTCGTACGATCAGCCTCTTCTCGGCCAGGGCGGTGTCAGATTCTGAGCTCCTTCAAAACAAAACTCCATCAACCAAACCCACTTGTCCTGTGCAGAGTCGCTGGGGTCCAGAGGCTCTCCCGGAAGCTACAGGCACCAGGTAGGAAATGACCCAGGATGGGGCGCCAAACCTCCGCAGAGCAAAATAAAAATGTAATCAGAAATTAACACTGTATGCATTTAACTGTAACTATAATTATACCCAGTGCTTGAAGTGGAGAAAAACAGGCGTTGGCACTCCCCTTATTCAGGACCAAGTGCTGATACTCCCCTTGTTATTCAGTACTGGGTGTGGGTACTCCCCATTTTATTCAGTACTCGGTGCCAGTACTCTTCTTGTTATTCAGTTCCGGGTGCCAGTACTCCCCTTGTTATTCAGTACTGGGTGTGGGTACTCCCCTTTTTATTCAGTACTCGGTGCCAGTACTCTTCTTGTTATTCAGTTCCGGGTGCCAGTACTCCCCTTGTTATTCAGTACTGGGTGTGGGTACTTCCCTTTTTATTCAGTACTCGGTGCCAGTACTCTTCTTGTTATTCAGTTCCGGGTGCCAGTACTCCCCTTGTTATTCAGTACTGGGTGTGGGTACTCCCCTTTTTATTCAGTACTCGGTGCCAGTACTCTTCTTGTTATTCAGTTCCGGGTGCCAGTACTCCCCTTCTTATTCAGTACTGGGTGTGGGTACTCCCCTTTTTATTCAGTACTCGGTGCCAGTACTCCCCTTGTTATTCAGTTCCGGGTGTCGGTACTCCCTTTGTTATACAGTACCGGCTTGCTGGTACTTCGCTTGCTATTCACTACCAAGTGCCGATACACCACTTGTTATTCAGTACTATGTGCTGGTACTCCCCTTGTTATTCAGTACCAAGTGCCAGTACTTCCCTTGTTATTCAGTAGTAGGTGCTGGTACTCCCCTTGTTATTCAGTACCAAGTGCCAGTACTTCCCTTGTTATTCAGTACCAGGTGCTGGTACTCCCCTTAATATTCAGTACCAGCAGATATACAGTAGAGAGATGCCCGTGTTCTGAAGAGAACAATAAAGAGTTGTTGGTACTGTGTACTGTTGCTTATCGGTCCACTTCAAGCAGTTATATGTACTATACATATAAAACTACAACTAGACTTAAATGAAGGGTCAACCAGAAAACTAGCAAACGAGACGTTTTAATGAAAACATCACTTACACACCTGGATATGGTTTGTATTCCCAAGGCTCTCATCCCCCAGCGAATTCATAGCCTTGCCTTTTAAATTTGACAACATGAGTAATTGCTGCATTCATCTGTGATGTGCTTCTCCAGTTACTTGCTTAATTTTTGCAGTTTTACTTGTGACTGACCGATCCTCTTAGCTAAATCCAGTTCAGTAACAATGCTGGGTGGGTAGCTATAGAAAAACAAGTTGAAGTTAAAAGAACTAAACTATCATGGATCAAGCTGAGAGCCACATTGATCGAAAATAAAGTCTGGCCTTGCAGTGTGTGATGGGATCAATGAAAAAAGTCTGGTTGCAAAGTGATCAATGGATTAAGGGATTTTTATGGTTTTTAAATGCCGGATGCTGGTTTGCTGCTGTTTTTAACAACCTGTCCTCTTTGTCTCTTTTCCGTCTCGACTAATCTCCTGCTGATAGCCTTTTTTGGTCAACAACTTGAGAAGCCACTATCACAGGATGCCACCATGTCGGGCCGCTCCCTCATTGGAGGACCAGCTCTTCCAATTGATCTGTAAGAGCCAATTACACACCTCAACAGCTCCAAAGATTTTTTTCAATGCTGACACACAATCTGCACGCTATTCGAACCCAGACCAACAGAATACACTTCACTGTACTACTGGCTACTACATGTAATGGAATTACAAATCCAGGATTTATGAATAACAACGCAACCCAGAGGACTTTTTTTCTATTTACGAGGTTAAGAGGTTAACGTGGAAACGATAGAAGACAGAGCCAAACAGCGAACTGACAAGCCACTCTAGCATCCTGAATTTCTGAAAAAGAAAAGGAACCTAAAATGGATGAGAACATTTGTCAGCAGACGGTTGCATGGACACCGATTACTCGACTATAATCATTTTCACAGGAAACTGTTCTCCTTTGATCGAGGCAGATTCTGCCGTTTCCAGTTTTATCGAGCTCTGTGCTCTTAAACAGCTGGTCTCGGCGGAGAAAAACAGCTGGTTTGTGAGCCTCTCTCAGAAACAGCAGTTATCAGAGTGCTACAGCATGATCAAGAGGTTGCTGGTTCAAATCCCGCCTTGAGTCTTATCTGAGTTCCATGTGAGTGATGATGTTTCCAAAGGCTTCAGTACACCAAATCACATAACACGATGGCTTCAGAGGAATGCATCCCTCTACATCCTACAAATGCTACTGTCCACCACCTCCAGTCCCTGGCCCATAAGCCAAGACAGGCGCACAATGCCCATTTTAGCATACTCTCCACACACACTGGCTGAACAGTACACATGAACTAAAGCGTGTGATCTGAAATTAACAAATCAAGAATGATGCCTGCCCCCAACCACAATGATCATTTAAATCACTATTAACAAGGAAACCTGCTCTTCCTTGTCTCATGCATGTCTGATACACACTTAAGAAAAAAACAAGCTAATGAATCTGTTATCACCTGCCTTGGATTTATGGTCCAGTAAGGGGGGGGGCAACATTACACTTTTGTTTGTTAAATTAATCTTAATTAATGAGCAGGGGAAGTCATTCATTTGCCATGTATTCCAGAGAAAAATACAATGACGGCACGCGGAATGCTGAGGGTAAAAATAACGCCTGTTTAGGCACATTAACCCTATCGTGACAGATTTTTTATCCTCTACTTCGATATGAAAACACACCTGCAGCGTTGCTACATCCAGACAATTAATTCAGATATAACTGCTCTCGTTATAACTGCGGGGGGCATCCTTGAGAATTACAGATGGTGCCGGTAAGCTCTGAAGCTTTTAGGTTTTTTCTTATAATGAGTCACAAAATGAATCTCTGGGGCGCTAGCAGTTGCCTGGATCTTCTTTTAGTGCCATGATAGTCCGCTCTGTTATGAAAATGGGTTGGAAAAAAACTGTTAAAAATAATTCCAGCCCTTCACCTTACTTTACCTTCCATACGTACAAACAGCAGGAAAGCCCAGTTCTAGAGCTACGGAGCCGCGCGCTCTGTCCATGGTCCTGACAACGGAAACTTCCGCAAAATAAGGAATATAAATTCCAGTAGCAGAAACGATAACAATTAATTCACAGATTAGGAATTAACATGTCCTCATGGTATACTAAAGGAGAATAACGATGGCGACAACACTTTTTGAATTTAACTTTTTTTCCAGACTGCTTCACGTCATCAAATAAAAAACTGCGTTTTCGTTATACAATAGCTGCAGGCCTGTTTATGTTAATTTAAAACGATTTCAGTGTTTATAGTCAACAGATTGTCCCGGCGCCTACGCATGGCACGATCAGCACTCACACATAGGGCTGGAAAGTCAAAAAGGACCAAACTTACGTGTGCCGTCAAACCGTGTAGCGATGGTGTCCAGAAATGTGTTCTGCGGGGCTAGCAATCCCTTCATAACAGGCATTTTCTATCAGAGGTGTGTAATTCCCCATAAAAAGTTGAAACAGAAGGGACGCGAGTAGGTGCCAATTGCGGAGACGCTCCTCTGCTGCGTTCCGAGCGTCGCGAATCCCCCCTTTCCCCCCTCCCCACCCACGGCAGGCTGCTCTCCCGAAGCAGCGCAGAAAGTGAGAAACGCTCACATCTGGAGCGACTCCTCTGATAGGCCGAGAAGACGGGCAAAAAGTCCCGGACACGGTGACGGCCGCAGGTGCGAATCATGCAGGTAGCCGGAGACTCCGGAGGCAACAATATTATAACATTATAACAGAGTATCATGCTACACACCACACCGGATTAATAAGATGACTGTTCCACCTTGTTTGAATCACAACAAATACAATAAAAAATAACTAATATATTTATATTAAAAAATCAGATATTTTAATTTTTTTGTTTGTTCGGATATAATTTGTGAGGCAAAGAAAGGAAAATTGTTGTAAACTTGACTATAGTATTCATTGTAAACCTCACATTTGAATATCTTACCATGCATCCAGAATTTTATTGTAATTACTTTTTTATCTCAACAATATGTTGCGATTATCTCGCCCGGGTCACGCTATGTTTGTCTTTGCACTGTTTGGCGCAGATAGGTAATTGCTGCTTACAGGATAGCATCTTTCTGACAAGGTGATGATGTCAGTGCAAGGCCCACGTGACCTGTCTGGGCCTGGTGGAGGTTGCATCTATTGCGACAATGCAATGAAGCGTCAGAAGATCTTTCCTATGAATTATCCGAACAGTAGCAGAAATGCTCCTGTAGCTTTACTGACCTGTCTTATTTATGAGCTACAAAATCCAGCCAAGTTATGGTCCAGCCATCTAGCCATCTTCACTTCTAGACACACACAAAGTTCATGACAACCTAAACTATAGGCCAGTGTAAGTTTAGCTGGTTTGCACATAAGGAACTTGAAACATCTAGTGTAGTATTATTAGCGTAAAAGGACTGTTTTTATGCTAACATTAGGCTAGCTGCCCTTTCTTCATTACAGTACTGGGGTCAGATCCTCTGACTAGCATCTACTCTATCAGATTAAATTAGTGTATGCAAGTTTTAGATCAAACCTCCTTCCTTAACTGCTGAACAATTCAACTAAATTTTATCATTCTTACACTTAAACAAATGTATAACTACTTTTGACGATTGTGACTTTGGCACTATGTCAGTACAAAATGCTGTGCATTTTTTGGGAAAAGCACTGAAAGTCAGGGAAATTATTTAGATCGAAGCCCACCCGTCACGGTTTTCGCCCAGAGTTCAGTCCATGATCAGTGTATAACAACGGCCCTCATCCCTGCAGTAAGCCGGGAAATGAGAGCGCCACCTGCAGGTATTCAACGGGAGCACAAACATTCCATTCAAAAAGTCAAAAACAGGTAACCTCATTTTGAACTACTGCATATCACTTGAGAGTGCAGCTACAGAACGTCTTCGATATCAGAACTATGCCACTACCCCCATCAGCACAACAATTTTATGGCTGACTCGTCACCACATTAGCTATTCTAAATAACATGTCACACGTATGAAAGGGTGTGTGCTTTTGATTGCGATAATCGAAATGTTTTAGCGGTCGGCTATACTGTATGTAAATCGAGCGAGCCTGATGACAATTAACTGAGTAGTAGAGATAACAAGTAATCCGTTACAGCCTGTAAACTTCAAGTCATGAGCGCGTCAGTCGCGAGGCACGGAAATTGAATTCCAGCGCTAATTAAATTATCCGCACACTTTCAGAAGAATAAGTCCAAATTGAAAGCAGCGTGACCAATCCAAATGAGCGGCTTTCCCGGATGACACTGACCGCGATTTGTGAAGAGAGCGGTGCCATACCGCCTCACACGCGCAAATGGGCGGAGATAACAGTCCCTGCGGGATTCGCCCCCCCTGCAGTCTGTTGCGGGCACTGCAGGCCGCAATGAGCTGGGAAGCCACCTAATGTTAATTAAAATACAGGTCATGGAAAAGGGCGGCCTCAAACCAGCGGACTCGCCGAGCCTGACGCCGGACAGCTGGTGCTGCTGGTCCAGGCTGGAATGATAAATGAGTATCCGACATGCCCTGAGCCAAAGACACGAAGCGAGGATCGCGGCAGCCGCTTGTGGTGCAGGACACGCCGGCTCGAAATAAAGCAGCTGGCTTGTTTTACTAAACCGCATCATTACGCTATCGTTCCTCAAAAGACGCCGCATTTAACTTCATAGCACTGCAATCCCACAACACTGCGCTGCATAGACAAGTATTTTACAAGTGTCATCAATGAAGAAATCCGAGTTAATGCGCAAAGGGCACTACGATAGAATTAATTGGATTAGAAGGTCAAGAAGCCTCATTACTAGAGCAAAGTCTCTAGAGTGACTCTTGATCTTCTGTGCTAGTTTCATTCTTCCATATCCACTAACCTTGTAGTGTGTACTTAACATTGAATATCAATATAGGAGTGAATGCAAGAAGTGAAAGGGATGCTGCAATGTGACACAAGGCAGAAACGCAAGCAGTTTCGTCCATAGATCAAATCACACCTCGTGGGAAAAGCAGGGTAGCCTACTTACATAGGATTCTGCTGCCCCCTACTCCCGAAATTTTGGTATTACACTCTGTTACTTTTAAACACGATTTGTTCATTTAAAACTGACCCCTTGAAACCCTTGTACAAATGTGTCGAATTGACATTTATCAGCCGTATCTTTAAGACGAATAAAGGAACAAACGTAGGCCTATGTAATACGTACGATTATTTTGTAAAAACAAATAAACACAAACTGAATCTGTAAATAAGAAATACAAATCAGTAAACAACAGATCTTCACTCCCTAAGAGTCTCAAAAGGCAGGTCACTTCCTAATAACTAACTTTCATTTAATATAACCTGTACATTTAATATATTCACATTTTTTAGCGCACTGTCCGCCATACGATTACACGCTGGCGGTTTTCAATAACAGCTTCCGGCATATTTGACACAATTGTGCCCCTACGTGGTGAAAACAGGTTCGTGCTTCATAACGATGATTCACTAAAACCTCGCATGTTGTAATTATTCCCTGCAATTCGTTAAATCCGAGAAACATATACAGATTCGGAGGCACGAAAATATAGAAAAGTAACAATTCAAATGTTCAGCAATTCATGATTTACGACGTCTGGATATATTACGATGAAAATTATGCGAACGCATGGAAATGAATAGTGAAACACGACCTGACGACAGACAGGCATATGTAAACTTTCAAGGGGAGCATAAGGAGACACTAAACAGTTTTAACACTTAGACAATCTACACACGCTACAGCAAAAACTGGCCATAAAAACGGCAATTATCAGACATTTGATTTAAAAATCAATTCTTGTAAATGTATTAACCACCATATACTACATGGAATTCCTGTGCGGGTTTAATAATTATTTTCCAGTAATTATTAGGTTCAAGTTTAAATATCCATTAAGTTAATCCATTGAAAGATTTGTCACTCGACAATGACCTGAAAGTGGAGGTGAAGAGTAATATTGTGCATGAAAAGAATCATAGCATGAAAATACATTTTAATATATGAATATTCAATATCCCGTTATTTATTGGAATTATACATCACTCACATAATAAGGAACATTGATCAATGAACACAAACGTGCTTCAAAAATATACATAAATTATTTAATCAAAGCATTTTCACAACCCAAACCCCCTAAGTGAATTCATAATCATCAAATTAAACCCAATAGCTGGTACTGTCGTCATGCGGAATCGCGGGGCTCAGGCTCCACAGTGTAACAAAATATTACGGGCACAAAAATGTTATTGTAAAAATTACATTAAATTGAGAAAAATTATATATATATATATATATATATATATATATATATATATATATATATATATATATATATATATATATAAACAAACAACCCAAGACATCGTGCAATGCAATGTAAGTCAGTGCAAGATTAAGTCAAGAAGTTGTCAGCAATATGTACATTGATGCAATGTATGGTATTTTTGCAGTACATGAATATATATATATATATATATATATATATATATATATATATATATATATATATATATATATATATATATATATATAGCACAGCACAGTGTAATGTAGTAGAGATGCCTCTCAATATTTGAACAGCGTATGACAATGGTTGCTCAGTAAGACATCCCGTTTGGTCTCAGCCATTGTGGAAGGCCTGAAGATGTCTGGATGTTGTTTTAAGTTTTTAGTAACTTTTCTGGCTCTTTTATGTCATGTTCCCAAAGAGTGACTTGCAGGACGGTCATGCTTCAGAAGATAGTACTGGTCCTAATTACGCCTGATTGTTTATGAAAGTATTCACGAAGCCGATGCGTTTACTTGTATTTATTTCAGTTGACTGGAGAAAGTGGGCGGTAATAACCGGTTTAAAACTGAAGCTAGTGTGTTTTGTGTGCAAAAAAAAAAAAGTGAATGCTGTCCGGCATTTTTTTCTCAGATGTATTGCAACAAGTCACAAAAATACCTCATTTAATCTTATACGCAAACCGCAGAAAATCGGACAGGGGCAAATTCGCTTTTATCGCTTTAGAACTTCGGCGTGATTGAGTGAAATAAATTAATCTGGGGCAAAATTCAGAGAGTCTGGTAAAAATTAGGTTAAGAAAAATTCCCACTCTGGGAAAATTCCTGTTCAGCGATATAAAGATCAGTAAGATTCCTTCACGGACCCGAACTGACACCAGAAGAAAGTAACATTTATTTTAATTAGTTTGGTACATACGACTAACGTGTGTCCTCTTGGATCTTTATACGTGATCTTTTGGTTTCTTTTAAGACAACTGCTAGCAATTCATTTTTAATCGACGTTCATAATTAGTAGGGCTACGTGAGTCTTAGCAAATCTTTATGCATAACGCAAATTAACTGGATTAATTACTTTTTGTGGGTTTTTTTTCTTTCCTCCGTTACAAATTGGCGCACTTTAGATGTCTCCAAACGCAAGGAAAACCAGTCACGGCCATTTGCACACAGGTGCAAGATAATAGTTTCAAAAGGCATCGTTTGATCACTGGACCGAGACGCTCCGGGATTCGTGCTGTTAGTAGTGATCGCAGATCTTGTTATGTATGATGAACTTAACGTGGTGATGGGAATCGTTCATTCCGCTTTCAGACACGCTCCCCGTGCTTAACAAACCGAGAACCAGCACACCTGCGTTTGTTCTCAGTTTGGTGGCTGTAATTGTATTGATACGTAAACACCTCCTGTGCCTCACTGAAATTGCGCTTCGATATGAAACCTTTCTAAGATATATTATAGTTATTATCTCTGTCGACTCAGAATTATTTCACAACCAATTTCACAGAGACTACAAGTGAATTCGTTTTTATCTCTGGAAAAAAACTTCCTCGAATGCTTTAAAAGGTTTAATGTGATCATCTTCATTGACTGTTTGCAGTTGATACACAGAGACACTCCCACTGTAAACGACGATTCCCTTTCTGAGTCTTATCCACAAATATTCTTCCAAAAATTCTCCCACATTCTCATATTACCCTACAGGGGGCGCTGGTGACCACACAATTTCCTACAAAGTGCTCACCGGACTAGAGGAAACCCTTAGAATCGGAGAATAACCTTTAAATACTCCGATCACTATTATTAGTTTGATAGATATTAATTTAGAAAAAATAATGGTCGCATTTGGTATATCGACCCAGTCATTCTGGCATAACTTTAAGCAAAAATCTGCATTCATTTCGATCAATTTACACGTTGAAAAAGTAACCAATTTTTACTGTTTTTAAAATTCTGGACTAGTCAGTCAGTATAGGTCAGCGCTTTGCAATGTAGGACACTGTGTGCTTGCCTTTCGCGGTCACAAAGCCGTGTTTTCACTTTCCTTAGTCACTTGGCTTTTTGTAGGTTACAGGAGAACTAGGCTACTGAACTATTTCCAACAGCCCGCCCGCAACGTACTTTTTTTTGAGTGACGTACTCAGCCACAACTTTGCCGTGTAGCCTTACCGAAAGTACGAACAATAAACTGAACCAGGGGCGTCGTTAGGTCCGATCAGTCGGCGTTACGGCCCCGAGTATTATAGCCCCTGATGCCAATCTTCCTTAAAAAATTTTTTTTTAAAAAGTCAAGCCCCAGGTAAACTTGACTTAGCCCCGGATCTTTTCGATAGCTAGAGTCTCCCCTGCATTGTACTGGAAATCTGTTTAATAGTCGTACTTTAAGTGTGAAAACAACAGGTTGTACTACTCACCTTGTTAATCACCACCGGCAGACTATGCCAGTACGCAAGAAACGTTCTTGGTACTCTGAACAGAAAGACAAAGTGGTACTGGTACTATATACCGCTGAGTACAGGCCCAGCACAAGCACTGGTTATTAGGTTTCATAATCACTGCGCCAAGCCAACGGCGACAAATAATATATGACAGGGGAATAAATCTGCTTGTTTAAGGACATTCACCTAAACTTAAACAGTAGGTGATCCAGGCCAGCACTTTTAAGTAATACTTTCCAGTTTTTCAGCAGTTTATTTTTCTGCTTTTTTATTTATGCATGCATTAAAAATCTGCTGAAATGTATTATTCATCTGTGATGTAATTAATATGCAAACATATGCAAATTAAGACACAATTAGGCTCCGATTCTCTAGTGGAATTTTCCATTATAATTTAATACAAAGTAAGAGAGTAATTGGTGTCACGTGTAATTACCGTTACTCAAGTGTACATTCAGACACGCAAATAATGTGCTATATGTTGGTTATTCTATGCAAATGGCCAGTGTGCAACATTAGGTTTTTGGGATGTCTAAAAATATTTGAGGAGGAGCAGCAACCTTCTTCTGCTTTGAAAAAGCATAAACATCTGTACATGGTAGCTGTCATAAAATATATTTGTGTACTGATGAAGATTTGTATAATGTACAGTTGCATATGGTTTGTTCATGTTTGGTTCAGAAGAAAATGAGATCATGGTATATTTTATAACAGAAATGTGTTCAGTGCTGTTTGGGAATGACTCCTGTTCTGGCAAATACTTTTTGAGTTATTACACAGCCAGATAACATAGGCTTCTGGGTCAACAAGGACCTCTCTCCTTCTCTTAGCTTGCCTTTGCCTTCACTGTCTACCTTGTTCATGCCTGAGGATCCTGATCATAGAGACCCACCACCTCTACTTCTTCTTCTTTCAGCTCCACATCCCACCTCCACTGCCATGGCTCCAACTCAAACAACATAATCCTGTGACAGACCCCCCCTGTTCACAAACAAAGACTCCGAGAGCGCTCCTTTAAGGGACGGCCAGGCAGGCAATGCCCCCTTCCACCCCGCTGGCTGTGGTGCCCGTCAAAAGGCTACATGCCCCATGGCAGAAAATGGGCTGCTATTACCCCACTTCCTGCTAATTAGCGCCTCCCAGGGGCCCTCTAGCACCCCCACCTGGTCTGCCAACGCAAACCATTCAGGGTCAGGACTAAAATGCAAATTAGTATTTTTCTGTCGAACGACTTATTAGTGTGTGATCGGGGGAAGGTGTCTGAGACGACTTCTGAGCTCGATCGGCTGAATTTTTCCGAAGGAGCAAAAACTGAAAGTAGTCTTAAGGCTGAGGGCCTAATCTACCAGCATGATAATAAGTTTATCTTATTTTCTGCGATGTTGTTATTTATTCACTGTCTCTCTGTCTAGAAAAAAAAACAGAGTTAAATCCAGCACCCCCCCCCGTGGCTGCCCATTTGGACACAATCAAAGGAAGCTGCCTCTTCCAGAAAATAAAACAATAGCAGTATGGAGGGATGAAGCGACAGAGGGGATGGGAGCATTAAAGGATGGCAGGATGGGGGCTGTGGAAAAGAAGCATGCATCCCTTATAGGGCATTTAAATAAAAATGATTATCGATACGGACGCAAAGCCTCGCTCTGTGTCTGTAATAATAGTAAGAGATTAGCATCCATGAACACAACAACAATAACATTCTGGAAGGGAGACGTCTTCATTATTCTAGTGTTTGAAGAGCTGATAACTCAATTATGGTACATCATGTGAAAAAAAAATATATATATATATATATATATATATATATATATATATATATATATATATATATATATATATATATATATATATATATATATATATATATATTAAATAAATAGGTACATTGTGGACACGTGTAGTGGAAAAGCTTCCATGAGGCACAGAGCAGTAAAATGAGGTTCAGTTTGCTGGCTGCGTGGGGCGACAGGCAGGTTAAACATGTGAAAGCCGAGTTTGCGTTGGTGGGATCTGTGACCAGGGCCTCGACGCCGCACGGCCGACGTCTGCCCTGCCGCACCTCTGTTGTCGTGTCATCGGTTTCACAAGTGTCACCCGCTCGGGGGGCCACAGCTCTGCAGCGATTTTGTGGGGGCTGAGTCGATGCCACCCCCCGCATTCTGCGAGTGAGAGAGCGAGCGTATGTCACGTCCGTCTGAGGTCAGAGGCACCGTGTACATCACCTCCGTGTGTGCCACCCAACCCGCCCCACAGAAAGGTGATGCGAGGGATCACAGAATGGGGTATATGTGTATGAATGGGGTATATGTGTATGAATGGGGTATATGTGTATGAATGGGGTATATGTGTATGAATGGGGTATATGTGTATGAATGGGGTATATGTGTATGAATGGGGTATATGTTTTTCACTTTCAGTACATTATTCAGTAAATTACATGAGATATTCGACATTTTATTATAAAATAGGCTTTTTTTTTAATGATTTTACCCAGCTGCAGGCTAATGTAAGCATGTTTATAAGCTAAGCCAGGCTATGACGTTTGTTAGGTTAGGTGGACTGTATTAAAATGCATTTTCGTCTTACGACATTTTTGCCCTACGGGAGGTTTATCGGAACGTAACCCCATTGTAAGGCGAGAGGCTGTAATGTGGAACCTTACACATTACGCATTTAAGGGGGCACTTACACAAGCCAATGATAATAATAACAAGCTCAAGTTAGCATGTTATTATTATTATTATTATATATAGGGTGACATGGTGTCTCATTGGGTTGTACTACTGCCTCTCAGTACTCTACTTTCTTCCAACAGTCTAAACACATGCCATTAGACAAATTGGTCTCTAAATTGTCTCTAGTGTGTATACCTGACAGACTAGCTTCCCACCCAGTGTGTACCCCACTTTGTGCCCTGTGCTGTCAGGAATATGCTCTAGGCCTCCCCCTCCTGGCCGTGACCCAGACAAACATGAGTGGTTAGAAGATGGTTATATAACCAATCACCATAGTAATACTAATAATAACACACTCTTAGCAGATAGGCTAATCTTCCTGTCAACACTTGTAAATGAAATAAATGTGATTAATTGTCATAGAACTGGATAGTTAGAGGTATAAGTTTCTGGGTCGATCCTATTCCGGCGAGGGTGTACTTGTTAGAATTAGAATTTAGAATTAGAGTTCTTGTTTGAGCGGCAAAGCAGATTCTGCAGTTCAGCCTTTTAGAAGGTGTTGCATTTAGAATTGTGCTTTGGGAGGCTCTGGACATTGCAGTAAAAGAAAACAGGCGTTTAGATTTTGAATCCAAAATCAAAGCCAGTAACATCATAAAACAGTTGCACTCCTGGTTACCGGAGTGTGGAAAATCACCAGAACTTTTTGATATTTGTAACATGACACAAAAGGAGATAAAAAAACACACATAAGATCTCAGAACCGCATGTATCGTTCCCGGAATAACAAATAAAGTTGTCGGTTGAGTGACACACTGATTTGTGAGAGGCAGGGTCATTGAATTACTTATTGAATAAGTAATCAGAGGGATAATTCATATTAAGACTAACTTCAATTGTATATTTCTTCATACTGGATTTCATAGGATGTACATCTGAAGGATATACTTATATAAGCATAGACAACTCAGTCAGTTGAAAATGGTATTTGAACATATTAAGTTCAATAAAATTATGTTTGAAAATGTGGCTTGTGTTAGTCATATTAACATGTAATAATTTATTTTGCATCCTCAGGGAGAGAAGCTTAAAGACCCCTTTGACATGAGGTGTTTGTGTATGCGTGTATATACACATATATACAATCTCACAATCTCATTAGTATATACTTGTCACTGTAACGGTTTACCCCAAAGGATTAATGCTGTGTTCTGCAGATGCTTAGGGAACCGACCCCAGCTCACTCTACGTCTATATCCTGCACGTGTAGGTTTGTCATAGATCCTGTAGCCTCCTGTCATGAATTGTACTGTCACAGCATGCGGAGGTGGAGGCACAAACAGTTGCACACACGCGCATGCAAACTGCAGCACCCACGTCTTGCACTATGCAAAATACGTGCATAAACACAGATGCGCAATTACATCCTTGATTGCGTTTTGTTTTAAATGTCCCGCATACTCTGCTTCTTCTTTAATTGGCTTTTTTTTTAATTTTGAGAATTGTTTGGTGAATTGAAACAGAATCTAATTTGTTATTAAATGTTAGAATCGACAACTGAGTACAAACCTAGTGTTTGCGCGTGTGTGGATATGAACGGGAAAGAAGCGGTTCCCCCAAGCTTGCTCTGTACGGTTCAGCGTTTACAAAGCAGCCATGTAATTGCCATCCACAGTACCGTGCTGCACGTAATCCTCTTCACCGGTTCCTAACATGCTGCGGACACGAAACTCCCCAAACGCTCTCATCATTCCGACTATCACCACTTGTCCGCAAGCACTTTAATATAAGCAACATAATTCATTAACGTTCTTTTCAGAAAGAAACGTTTTCTGAGTGTGAAGTGCCCCTCGCAGCAGAAGAGCTGCCGGGGAACACCTCCCGCCCCGGATGAGGCGCTAAGCGGTTTGCCCAAGTCAGATCAGGGCACTCAAGACGATAAATACGAATCAGCGGCTCAACACTGGTACCATGGGCGACCCGGCACGCGAGCAGCAGAGCAGGAGCAGGCCGCGAGCCTGCAGGTCCGCCCTCCACACGGCTGTAACCTCGAGCTGTGTGGCACGTGCTGTCAAAATATCGATTCCTTAAATCTGACTGTTTTCATTTTTCATCAGTGAGAACTGGGACTAAGCCATCTTCCCTTGGAAGATGGACTCCTCCTTTGAGTCTGGTTCCTCCCGAGGTTTCTTCCTTCTAGTGAGTTTTTCCTCACCACTGTCACATCTGACTTGCTCATGGGGGCTTTGGGCGGGGATGCTGTAAAGCACTTGGAGACAATGTAATGTTGTGAAAATGCGCTATACAAATAAAACTGAATTAAACTAAAAATGAATTTTTGAGAGTCGATTCTAACTTTGAAACATCATGTAAACACAGCCGGGTTTATTTATTAATTTGTATTTAAAAACTTACACATTCTCAGAACTGGGGCGGCAATCGTCGTTGGGTCGCGCAGACCTATTCGTGCTGATGAAAATGGACATTATGCAGCTAAGCAGACAGGACGCTTTTCTGCCTCCTTCCAATGTGGTATACTTCCCCTTGATCATAACCCGTATTGTCTTATAGCTCCAGAACAGACAGCGATTCCCCAGCACCCTGGTACCCCGGCAGCGGGCTGCCCTGCCTCGCGTCGATTGGTGGAGCGCAACGCCTGTCACCGCAGGCGACCAATGAGGTGCGTGAGCCCGACGAGCCCCAGGGAGGTGCTGAGGCACCGGCGAGCGGAGGCACCATGGCCGCCGTTAGCTGCCTTTCCCCAAATTATACCAATTATGTTCGGTCTCGGTGGAGCTCCCGCCATTACCAGCTGAGTCGTTCGGGTTCTGAGTTTTGTGGTTTAAAAGACGAATGGAATTTTATCCGTTTAATTGGGGCTTTCCGTTATCGTTTTATGAACCATCGTTTTGCACCGCCAATTAATAAAAAACGCAACTTAACATTTCACAGAAAAAGAAACCCTTACTGTTACTGTCATATATCGCATATGAGACAACGGAAAAGAAATGAACAAATGTGTGAATTCGTTATTCTTGGGCTTGTGCGTGTGCCTTAAATATCTATTTATCATTACATATGTACATGTAATTCTTTGCAAAATTGGGACACAACAAATCGGTGCTTAAGCTACAGCTTTTCCCGGCACCTCCGTCCTTCATCCCTTTATCCTGTGAGTGACTCAAAATTCAAATCGAACAGCGGGAATTAATAGGATCTTGGTATTTGGGGACAGCGTGATCCTAAACCGCCCTGCCCAACCCGTGCCAGGGCCGTCAACTTCGCCAGCACCCAGGCACTGGTTTATTGCCAGGGACACAATATGGACCTGTCACATCCACGGGGACGTCACGGACTTATGGGATAATGCACGTTATGAGAGGATGCTACGTAAGCAGTGCATAATGTTTCGTTCGTTTAAAGCTCTTCATTTTTTTTATAGTCATCCTGTCATTCAGGTACGGATGTGCGATTAAGGAAAGTCATATCCTGTGTATTATATGATGAGACACCTTTACCTTTGTTTCCTTCCAACCCCCCCGATTCCAGCATCCCTCCGCCACCCACCCTGTGGTGGGGAGCGCAGCTGGCCTGAACCGGTGCCATATCTGCGATGGACTGAGGCGGATGTAGCGGCGGATTGGAAAAGGCTTAATCGCCGCACAGGCCACATGTGAGCACTCGATAAGATGGCCGTCCTGCTCTCATGCCAGGATTGCCATTCCCAACCTCCGTGCTCCGGGGGGAAGGGTTGGGGGGGGGGGGGGGAGCCGGTGTGCAAACAGGAAAGGAGCGATTCCCATACCCTGGAATCCAATAAAATACATTTTGTTTTGGGGGGGGAGCACACTAGGTATATTGTCACTCTGTTGTTCATTGAGTGGCAGAAATGCTTTTTCTTGTCAGCGCCGATTGTGCATTTTTGGCATGTACCTTATTGTACATTTTCAAAGTGGTTAGCAGTGTCCCATCCAGGGTGCCGCTTACCTTGTGCCCTGGGATAGAATGTAGGCTTTTGGTGATCAGGGTTTGGATCAATGGTTGGATGGACGGATGGATGGAAAGGGGTATTTTTAACATTCAGCAACAATTCAAATTCTAAGAAAAATATAAAATTAAACCTAAGTCAGTGGTTAGTGTGGTTACTGTAAGAGGGACCCAGTCACTAATAATAATAATAATAATCAGCCTCCGTTTTGCGGCCCCCGCTCAGACTACACTCCCCCACCCCGGGCTGCAGGTGGCGCCCTTCTCCTGACCCAGTGCCCGCTTTGCTCCCCTGGCTTTTCCCCCTCTGCTGACCCCGAAGCAGCTGTCCTTTACTTTCACTTGCCCCCCCTCCATTTTGTAAACCCCCCTCCCAGTCACATATATCGGTTCCACCTCCAAAGGAAGACGTCCCATCACTTATTGGACGCAGTTCTTGTATGAATCCATAACTGTGACAGTGAAGGTCCACCCCCCCATGCCTGGAATGCGATGCAGAGTGTGCAGGAGTCAGGCGTTGTTTTGCGTCCCTGCGCCTGAATGCATTTATGCGTACGTCACCCCACCAATCACACTCCTCATTCTCCTTCCCACCCCAGAGCAACTGTGTCCCAGTGAAACAACAACCGCTCTAAATCTGTTTGTATTATCCTGTGGAACGCCCTGCCCCAACAAATACAGATCCTCCTTTTGAGCCGGCGTGCAATTTAGTGCATGGCATCTGCTTGTCAATAATTATTGAGCAAATGCGTTTGACCTCTGACCCCCCCCTGCCTGGATGAACCCCAGGTGTACCATTCTGCTGGCGTAACGAGCGATCTGGCGCCCCCGCCTCGCTTCCTGCCTCCCCGCGTCACTCGCCAGCGCTGGCGCCCCCCACAGCAGCTGGGCGACTTCAATTAAGCACTGGGTGTGTAAATGTCAGGAGAGAATTAATAATTATACACAAATTGAAAATCCAACATTAAAGGATTGCAATGTCTCCTGGATAAATTATTTAATTTGCTAATTAAATATTGTGAGGTTCTGTGTGTCTCTAGGTTACGGGCAGAGGGGAGTATTTCACATGAATTTCTAAATTGTGAAATCTATTTTTTTTTTCTAAATACTCCACCTTAATAATGGCTTTCTCACGCCTATCTTACGCAGATCTCTGCCAGAGGAATCGTAATCTTTACAAAAAAAGAGAAAATCTCCTTGCGTTTGGCGCCTCTTCAGAGCGTTTGTCATTCCCCACCGTCAACATACCGCATCCCTCAGTGGTTAATTCGTGCCGGTTGGCTTCATAGCAAACCCCGGCACCCCGAAAAGCCTGTTTGCATCTTATCGCGCCGGCCAAGCCGGACCGTTTCCCCGTATCGGCCCGGCTCGTCTCCGCCACAGCTTGCTTGGATAAGACACATCCGAGAGGATTGACCCAATGCCAAGAGAGCCTCGGAACTCAGAAACACCTGACGCCTGGCTCAAAACGCATGTAACGGGCGGGTGGAAATCTTACCAGTTTCAGGTTATGCGTCTGTGGAATGAGCGTGCTCTGACCCTCATGGGATCTTTAACCTCTGACCTTTTTTTTTATTTTTTTTTCTTCAGTGAATTTGTCTCCATATTGACTCTGCATGCGATTTGGGCCCAGAAGCAGTCGGCTGATTTTTCATTTAAATCTTCATGCGCTCCTGTATGGGAGGGTCAGCACTGGGGGGGGGGGGGGGCTGATCCTGTCTTGCCACACAAGATTGGAAAACGAGGGAGTTTTGTTTTAAGACTATGTCAGTAACAGGGCTACACAACAGCACACTGTGCAGGATTTTTCCTTCGGGATTAATAGAGTATTTATCCATGCAGGAAGTTCTAAACTCACTGAAGTAATCATTCCCATGGAACCTTACACGAGTTACCCTTCCCCATACCATTCAAGACACCTTATAGTACAAATACACGCAAGCTAAAGAAAGACAACTAGTAATACATAGTGAAGAACACAATAAATGAAAAGTTTAAATACGTATCTGGACGTATCTAATATTCTTTTAGTAAATCCAGATTTTTAAATATTTAAATCCAGTTTCACATAAGGGTTGTGTTTGGACACACACACACGCACAGTGAGTGAGTGAGTGTGTGTGTGTGTTTGGGGGAAATATCATTTATTTTTCCTAGACAGCCACTTTGCAGAAGTTCCCAGCCGTGATGGTGAGCAGTATGTGACACTTGCACTGGAATAACAGACTCCGGCGATGCTCTGCTCCACATCACCATCCCATGCTCTCGCGAATTTGCCACCGCACACGCCTTCAACTGAAAAGTTAATTATCTTTTTAAAACGACGCCTCCTGTCCTTCCTTCCGTTGTGCCTCAGCCCTCGTGAGAAAACTCCAGTTTGTTCTTAGTGGTCATGAATGAGGCCTGTTGCTGTGTGCGACCATCTAATTTAAGTATTGTTTAATTAAAGAGAAATTAAGAGAACTGTGCGTGGAATATAATTTCACATATGAATTATTATCTTGCAGTTCGTTATTCATTCAGTCTCCGGAGATTCCTTATACTCCTGAAGATTCCGTTGATAGAAACGTATTTTTTTTCTCACAGATGTGTCAGAAATTCAAGGTAAAAGCTCACAATGCACTGCGGCGTCCCTTAAGGGATCCGTTTTCCCTCAAGTTTTGTTCGTCATAAGCAATTCAGCTTCTTTTTGCTGATTTTTAAAAATGATTATTATTAATATTATTATTTCCTTTCTCTGACAGGCAGTAAGGAAGGACGCAGCACCACCGCAGGGTGCAGCGTGAATGCGTTGAGAGCTTGGCCCCTTTCCAAGATAAATGGTTATCTCTAAGGTGGGGTGTGGGGCTTGAACTGAGCCCAGTACCTGTGGGAATACATACTGGGGGGGGGGGGGGGGGGCGTGTATCCACGTGCAGGTTTAAGCGGGACGCCACACATGCAGCCACACACCTCGCCTCCAGGCACCCTCCGAAGGTCGCGTTCATTCTAATTGATTCTTTGTTCTCTCGTACCGTGCCGCCCCCCCCCCCCCAACCACAAAGCAACAATGCCTTCCATGGGAACGTCTAATTGGGCTTCCCCGGTGGGCCTTTCCGGAGAAAACAGGCCGCGGCGGAGCCTGTGCCGCGGATTCCTGTGGCCCGCAGGGACCACCAGTGATGGGAGGTCCTTCCTTAGTCCCTCAGAGGCTCCGAGTGGGGAGTCGTAGGTGGGGGGGGGGATGGTTTGTGTTTATAGAGCAGAACTTTTCATGGAGATTAAGAGCACTGTCTTGTGGGCATTCGGGAGCACGCAAGGGGAGATGGATGGCGCTTAGTAAGGGTTTGCTTGGGAAAGCAGTATTTTGGGGAAGACTGGCAAGGGTACGTACCCCGAGGAGTGGGCATAAGCGGGTTTGCCTGCTAGTGTTTGGGAAGAATATTGATATGAATAGTGTGTTTAAAATAATATAAAAAACAGCATTTGTAGAGCATAAAGATGTCTGTTTTGCAGAAGAAGATTATGTCCTGCCTGTGTAGGTGTTGTATGTGGTTAGGAGACCCACCAAAGGGGGAGATTTTAAATTAAGAAGCCTGGGAACGCTGGGGGTGGGGTACAGCACTTTTTTTTCCAAAAATCAAAGTAAAAATGTTAGTTATTTTTATTTTTCGTTTGTTGAATATGTAAAACCATTGCTTTGGAAACAAAGATTTATCTCCTGTCCAAGACATCACATTGGAACTAGGAAATGGAAGTTTTAAGTACTAAAATACTTAAATCTATTTCTTATACTAATTGTGTAAAGGAATAAATATCAAGCCTCGTTTTTTTTTCTCCTCCCACTCTGTCAGGGTTAAAGTCGTGTTGCAGCTGATATCTAAATGACGCTGCTAGCCGCGCTCACTTCGATGGGCGTGTCAGGGCTTGGCTCGCTCTCTGAGAGTTCGCGTCGAAAGTTTTGCTGCTTTTGGCCCACATCCTTCAGCACGGCTCCTCGGCTCCTGCTATACGTTTAGCCATCTCCCGTTAAACGCGCTTGTTTTACATTTGAATAGACGGCCGTGCAAGTTGTTCTGGGTAAGAGCTTTTGCCGGAGGATTAAATGTAAATGAAGTACTGTTACTCTGTGATACCTGGCTCCACTTGCCCAGCGGCGGCCTGGTCCCTGGCCCAGTCTTTATCACGTGAATAAAGCCGATCAGTCCTGCGTCGCTCGGACTCACTGTCCGGGGGGACCCATCACAAGAGCGCGGCGTGTAAAACATCGTTTCATTAATACTTCGTCATACGTTCTAGACTTTGTGACACGCGGAGTGCTGTTGGAAAAGGAGGGGCCGCACGCACTGCAACTTTGGGCTGGAGAGGGATTCCACAGTGAAATGTGATCCCTTTCGTCCACAGTCAGTTTGTAAAGCTTCAATGTTGTTGTCTTCAGCTGTATGATGCATGAGCCACACGCTGAGATGAAATTTTCATCTCATTGGTCATAGTGCAGAAAATAAATTGAGATAAATAGAATATGAATATGAAAGACTTTTGGGCCCGGAAAACTCAGATCATTTGAGCAAAACATACTGAGACGTGGATTTAAAACACAGATAGAAAAATACAATCAAAATACAATGACAATGAGTTGTATGGAAAGTAAACGCACACTGCCTGGTATGCTGTAGGAACACTATACTGTACACCAGGTAAACAGCGCCTAACACAGGCCACACCCTCCCCCCCCCCCCCCGCCCCCCCCAGAGAGGTCGCAGTGTATAAAGGTGGACCCGACAAGTGTTCAAAATGTACTTTGCATAATCCAATGATTCACAGGTGCTGCATAAACATAACCAGCAAAACTGAATCTATTTTCATCTCAGATTCATTTCCATCCCTGTCCTAAGGACGATAATCATTTGCTGTGGATATTATAACCGGAACTGTACCCATAATTAAAATACATTTTGTGGTTAATGCACAAATATATTTTACTGTTTGCAGCAATGGCCCTAACCCTTATATATACACACACATATGTAAGGTGTGTGTGTGTTGCAAAAACTAAATTTATTATCATGATCATAGTTATTAGTATTAAGTAATGAATGTGGATTTTCTGTGTTACGCCGTTCAAGTCGTTCTGTCCGTTTCCACATATCCTGCACTGCAGGGGACTGGACTGGGAGGAAGCCCACAGAGCATGAGGCGAACATGCAAACCACACACCCCCACCTTGGAGGTGTGAGGTGACAGTGCTGCTCACTGACCCATCATGCTTGACCATCTAAGGTGTTGTCCTTGAATACTTATTCCTCATAACTTCATAACACCTCCGAACAATCACAAAAACCCAATATGCTGCCTTTACCTGTAGTAGGCCTGAATTATGTTTCTTCAAGTTGGGTGTTTTTAAACTCCAAATCTCCAAATGACACCTCATGAATGCTGTCGTAGCTTCAAACACCACCCCCCACCCCACCATTCCCAGTCCATAAAATCTCATAAAGGGATTTTATAGTGGCCAAGACTTTGGATCAGTTTTGTCGTACTTCGTTTCAAGAAAAGCTTATTTTTGTCTGCAACTGTTCAAGTTCATTTGACTATAATTTTGACAGAGCAGCAAGTAAATGTGCCAGTATCCGGTCCAACCCGCTCTGAGATATCTTGTTCATAAAATCAGCTCTGAATCATTTTTTACTGCACAAGTTTCTCTGAAGGTAAACCCAGAATTTAGCTTCTAATCCTCCACCACTCACTCATCAACTGATTAGTGCTGTTGTCATCGTTTGATTGTTTCTGTGACAACCCGACCATGACTGTTCGTACGTTTGTAGACAATAAAAGGTCAATTAATTAATATACTTACACATGCTTCGCTGATTATCCTGCCAGATGCCGTAACGTACAGTAAATGTCTTATGAATATGCATTTTGATTTAGGGGATACGCGACAGCCAGCCTCTGTGTTCTTTGATGCCTGCTTCAATAACCGTTGGCGCTGGAGTTTCTTCCAAGCTCCGAGGAACGCGATATCGCATTTGAACGGTCCTCGGTGGCTCTGCGGGAATTATAGGAATTCGTTTAGAAATTGGCGTTCAGCACGAGCACTTTGAGGCAGGCCGCGAGGGACGGGGGGAGCCAGAAGGCCCGTGACTCTGAATCGGTCTGCCCATATGACTGCTGCGATATGGGGGGGGGACAGGATGCCAGTTTTTATCGACGCATATCCAGATGAATCGAGAGCCACAATTCCTCCTGGCGACCTGAGGTCTACTGGCTCCGTATCCGGACAACCTCCAAATCTTTAACTTGTGATGGACCCCGAGGCCCAGGGAGATCCTTCGCCACCACGCTCGCAGGCATACTTGATCCCTGGGCTGGGTAGCCTGTTTGCCGCAGAGCCCAGGCAGACCCAAGCCGCAGCCATTCCCCCTGCGGAGCAGCTTGGATGTGGTGAACTCCTGGCACCGGCCAGGCCTTGGTGGATCCGGGAGTAGTAGATTGATAGGATATGCTTTCACCAGGGGCTATTCTTGTGTTTGGAAAAAGCAGCACTGTGTTTTTCCAAAGCTTTTCCATATTTAAATGCATAATGGTTCTCTGGGCCCTCCAGAGAGTTTGAAGAGTCATACTGAACGCGCCTTCATGCCAAGTGTTTATTTTCCAGCTAAATGGTTGATTAGAGAAGGCAACAAAACAAACTGAAGACCAATATAAAGTATTATCCAGATTTGTGAGGAGTGTGGAGCAAATGCATGCGATTTGAGAAGGATGGATTAAAAACTCTTCACCCTCCGAGGGCGGACCCTTTGTCATTTAAGTTTTGTGGTCACTTGAGATGTTGATTAGGCAGAGACATTCAACATTTTGGGTCATATCTCCCCTAAAGGGTTTTCTCAGAGCAAACGGTGCTGTGATGTGTCAAATATGATTCATGTCGTTAAAAGGGAAATGGGTACTTACATAGCTATCATGTTGTATGTGGAATAATGTACTAAGATGACATGGGTAATGGCCTCTAATGGTGCGTGGGAATACACTGCAATGGGTTGGTGCCCCACCCTGCCAGGCCCCCAGCGATGCTGAATAGGACAAGTGGGTACGGATGGATGAATGGATGAGTATTGGCCAGAGAAGATGGATGGATGGATGGGTGTGTATTGGCCTACCTTGATCCTTGTTGGATTGCAGCTTACCTCCTTACATCGTTCAGATACTGTGATGTGACATCGACTGCAGAGAGGACTCCTTTGAACTTTTTTTGCCTTGCTGTGGCCTCCTCTGTAGAGCACCGGTGTTTACTGGAGAGCTGAGCTTAGAGTGCCAGCCAGCAGGTAGGCCAGAGGGACGCGTTGCCAATAGCGATTTGGAGGACGCTTTAAAACGTTTTAAAAGCATTTTCTCCTAGTAGGGCTATTGTCACCTCTTCTGGGCCATTATTTGTTGCTAGAGAAGTGAATTTACCAGAGAGACACGGTCGGCCTGTTTCCTCTTGCATCTCCACGTCTGTGCTCCGCAGACGTAGGAACATACAGACATGGAGGGGCAGTTAATAGACGCGAGAATGGAACAGGAGAGAGTGGGAAAAAACACATACGTAACCCATCCTTACAGGCAGCAAAGGAACGATGTGCATGTGACAGTAAACGTTTCGCCAGCGCAAAGATTAAGGAGGCAAGCGAGAAGAAGAGCAGCATTGATGTACAATAACGTGAAATGCTGCGCGGTACCTTGCCATCAAAGCCCACTTAACTATATCTGCCAAAAAATGCTGACTCCCTGCCAACATAGCCATGGAAACAGAAATGTTTTATTTCCACAAGCGCACTCCAGTGCTGCACAAGCACTCCGAGGCTCGGAGAGAGCTGCTACCGCCGGCGCGCTGCTTCCATGGGACCCACCTGTGAGGTGCTCTCTATGGCAGGAGAGGGGTTCAGAAAAGGCCCCCGTGGGTCCCGCAGACTGACAGTCTCATGCCGGCTGGACACCCTGGATGAGGTCACAGGTGACAGGGTGTCCATCAAGGACCGATCGTCCAGGGCGGATGAGGACGCCGATTAAAGCGATGCGTGTGGAATCCAGTTAACCGCATGCATACCTCATAACAGATTCTCATTTCTCCCGAGGGCAAATAAAACTCCGACAAATTCAAACGCATTCACTCAGACTCTGGAGTAAAAAAAAAAAAAAGCAAAAACATATTGATGATGTATTACTGTCATTTTTAAAATTTAGACGCGCTCTTTCCCCATTCTTTTTGCTTAGCTCCGAATACTTTGGCTCAGTGGTTTTGATTAATACAGAGCCTTAGCGTTTTTGAAAAAGATTTATACCTCAATTCGTCTGCAAAGTAATCAAATCATTACAAGCTAATGACAAGCATGCGAGCAATAATTATGTGTCTTTCCTGTGACTATCCCAGGCTGGTATTTATATTCCCTCTCAACATGCTGGAATTTCGCCCTAATGCGAGTCCGGCGGTCCGAACAGCACCGGCTTTAATGAGAGCGTCTCACAAAGACCACAGGAATGTTGTTCCCAACAGTGGCATTACTAATTCCATCCCCCATCCCTCCCGTTTCATTTCTGAGAGCGAAACCCTTCGTTGAATTTGATACCGTTTCCCCGAGTCTTATTCCCAGGTGACACTGGAATGCTGTGGTTTAGCTTGGGATTGATTTTATCAGATTTTTTTTTTTTGTTATTATTTTGAAAGGTGCTGTTGCTAGGGTGACGGACACCGATGACGTATTGAATTTCGCGCAGAGACTCATTAAAGGGGTGTGATGGCCTGGCATCCCATGCACTCTGTCTTGTGCCCTGTGTCGCTTGGGGGAGGTTCCAGCCCATGACCCTGAGGAGGATCAGTAGATAGAAGAAGTTCAGATCGGCTATTAGAAGGGCACTACTGGAAAGATGGCGGTGAACACGGATGCAGCGGCTTCATGCTCCCCCAATAGATGTTCCCTATTCCCTAATGTGAACATTTACTATAGTTGCCAGAAGCTTTTACAGATCGACTTGAGCTGCACACTTCAATACTGCAGGAGATTCTACCCCCGGAGGGAGACGACCCAGGCGGTGCAGGGAGAGGAAGCAGAAGAGAGGCAAACGAGCGGGTTTCTTAGCGAGGCTAGAAGCTACTCCTCGTAAAACTCCTCTTTCTGGTGCTCTTCTAGCGAACACTAGATCACAACAAAATCACTGAGCTCCGACTGGATATTGCCACACATTAAATTATGAAGGACTTCTGATTTTTCTCAGAGACGTGGCTGAATCCCAGCGTACCGGATCCTGCAGCTGAGCTAGCAGGACACACACTACACCACGGCGACAGAACACCCGACTTCGGGAAGACAAAAGGAGGAGGACTCAGTATCAGCATCAGTAATGCCTGGTGCACCAATACGACCACAGTCAGTCAGTTATGTTCTCCTGACTTGGATGCCTGCCATTCTACCTGCCCAGAGAACATTCAGTTGTTATTGTCATGGCTGTATACATACCGCCACAGGCTAATATTAAGCTAGTGCTCGAGCAGCTATATCACGATGTCAGTATATAACAGAACACTCACCCCGACGGAGTTTTCATCATTACCGACGATTTCAATCGAGCAAATCTTAAGAATGTACTTCCCAGATTTGACCAACATGTGAACTGCAGAACCAGAGGGGAAAACACATTGTATCATGTTTATACAAACATACAGTAATAGATGCTTACAAGGTCATACCACGTCCCCACCTTGGACAGTCTGATCATCTTGCTGTGATTCTTGTCTCTGCACACAAAGATCTTGTTATCAGTGCTAAACCATCTTACAAGAGTGTCAGAGTTTGGCCTGAAGCTGCCAACTCCAGGACTGCTTCAAACATATCAGAATATATATTTCCATCAGACCGCTTTGGATACATATACATATATATGATCTGTACGATCATATATTAATTACTGTGTGGAAAACGTAACTGTCAACAAAAATATCAGAGTGTACCCAAATGAGAAACTGTGGATGAATAGCAAAGTCAGGCAGCAGCTCAGGGCAAGGGACATAGATTTTAAATCAGGAGATATCTCAGCCTATAGAGCTGCCAGAGCTAAGCTTAAGCAAGGCATCGGACCCACAAAACTAAAGTACAAACAGCAGATTTAGGAGGACCTCGATCATAATTCAAACTCACAGCAGATGTGGCAAGGCATCCGATCAATGACGGAGTACAAAAAGAAGAAGGCCGTACAATATGTGCTTGGCATTAACAATGACAACCTAGCAGAGCGACTTAACGGCTTCTTTGCAAGGTTCGACAAGGACAATAACCAGCCTCCATTCAGCTTCAAACTGACAGGTGACTGAGCCTTTAGCCCTTCACACACAGCAGGTACTCAAACACATCAACATAAGAAAAGCAGGTCCTGATAGTGTGCAAGGACATGTGCTCCAGGCGGGTACTCAAACACATCAACATAAGGAAAGCAGGTCCTGATAGTGTGCAAGGACATGTGCTCCAGGCGGGTACTCAAACACATCAACATAAGGAAAGCAGGTCCTGATAGTGTGCAAGGATATGTGCTCCAGGCGGGTACTCAAACACATCAACATAAGGAAAGCAGGTCCTGATAGTGTGCAAGGACATGTGCTCCAGGTGGGTACTCAAAAACATCAACATAAGGAAAGCAGGTCCTGATAGTGTGCAAGGACATGTGCTCACCAGCTAGTGGAGGTATTTACACACATATTCTACCCCACTCTTTCCTTATGTGTATTTCCCACATGCCTGAAATCCTCGACCATAGTGCCTGTTCTAGAAACACCTATGATTACCTGTGTTAATGACTACCGACCAGTTGCTCTCAGCCAAATCATCTCAAAATGTTTTGAACGACTGGTACTCGCCCACATTAAAGCTTCTGTCCCAGCCAATCTAGACCAACACCAGTTTGCCTGTCGGACAAACAGATTGACCAAGGACGCCATCTGTGTGGCTTTGCATATGCGGCCCTCTCGCAGCTGCAGAAGACCAACACCTATATTAGGATGCTCTTTGTTGATTATAGCTCAGCGTTTAACACCATCGTAAAATGGTAATCATCAAGCTCAATGTATTGGGTTCAACCCCCTCCATATGCAACTGGTTATGGCACTTTCTCACCAGCTGCCCCCAGTATGTCAGGCTGGGCAAGTACACATCATCCACCCCCAGAACTGGGTGTTAAGCTCCCTCCTCTATGCACTCTTCACCCATGACTGTAAACTGTGCAATACGCTTCTTGCTAATAAGTGTAATAATAACCATTGCTACTGTGCACTGGGCATCGATAACCTGTTCTGGGATTTTTTTGTAGAACAACATTGTCTATGGAAGGGCCATTTAAACATATTTGTATGATTGTATTATTCATAGCTGCTATTTTGCATTCATTTTGTATTTATTAATGCACCTATGCGGTTGTCATAAACGTAATTTTGTTGCGTTACACGCTGACAATAAAGTGCGTGAATCTTGAATCTTAAAGGGTACGATTAGAGTGGCGGGGTGACTTGGTAGAATATTACGGGGGGGGCTCTAAGACACATGAAGCGTAGCGGTGCAGGAAATGTCCCCAAAGGTGCGTCTAACACACATATCTCTGACTTTTGTACCCCAGTGGAGCATTTTTCACAATGGTATGGTGTTTCCTAGATTACTTTTTCTATCAGTCTAATATTAATATTTGATGTTTCACAGCTGTGAAAGTACTTCATAACTTTCCAACCAAAACCTTTTAGATCGGTGGTATAAAAATAAACTTTTCTCACAGCGGAGCGACAGAAGTGACTCTCACATGCACACCTTTTCATATGCGCAAGTGGGAAATTGAACAACATAGGTGTGCCTTGGCAACAGGACGTGTCTCCCTGGTTACGTTACATCTTTAGTGTTGTGCTGTTGGTTCTGGTTACTTTACATAGCTATAGGTGGATAATGAAAATGTGGCTGGGCTTGATTTCTCAGTTTCGTTATGCTGTGTGGAAGGCAGGGGGGCAGGGTGGCCTTTAGAGGGGCGGGGTTTGTTTAGGGGAAGGGGAATGAGACAACAAAGTGGGTGCTGAATTGGGGGGTGGCTGATCCTCCATTGAGCAGGCGACGACAAGCTTTCTGGCATCTGGTTTGTGTGGAGACCTTCCGCTCAGGGTGATTCTCCTTCATGGAGGACGAAGCGTGACAAAAAAACAAATAAAGAACGTTCAGTATAAATAAATAAATCCTTGGCATGGACTGATAGTGTCATAACCTGCTCGTCGGCTCCTCATATGCGCCACACCCCCTGCTTACCTACGTGTTCTTTCCCGATCGTACCCAGCTGTGTCTGATTATTTTCAATCAGTCCTGTGTATTTCAGTCCATGTCTTACCTGAGTCCTTTGTCTGTCATTGTTGTTAGCTGTAGTATTGGTGATGGTTTCCTGTATGTCCCTAGTCGCTAGTCCTAGTTTCCCCCAATAAACCCCCGTTTTGCCCCGATACCTGCCTGTTTGCCTGCTTCGTACCAGCTAACCCGCACGATCGCCGTTCCATCCGGTAGTGATCGTGACAGATAGATTGATTGATTGATCGACTGAATAAAAGAATAAATACTATTTATTTCTTACTCCTGTATGCTAATGAAGTGGGCTGTACTTACACGCCATTGGTTAATCGTATAGAAAATGCTGTGCTAAGCTTTTAACATATTATATTTGATGGCCAGAAATTATTTCAATCTGTGCTACATTCACACATTAACAGAATGACTTCCTATTTACTATATCAAAGCATTCTTGTACGTTGACTCTCCTAGCACCTTCGTAATGTGGTTCACGTTCACGTAATTGAGTCTGGCTGTACTGGTTATAAAAGAAAAGCTTCCTAGATGGCTGTGCTGATTTGCCAGATTTTATCACGTGACTTTATTTCAGGGTCTCACGCATTACGTATTTGAAAAACAATTTATTGTGAGCTATCGGCATGGCGGATGAAAAGGTGGTGCCGAAACGGATGGGATTCAGTAGTGTGTCAGTAGTGTGTCAGTAGTGTGTCAGTAGTAGGCTCGGATAAAATACTTTGGAAAAGTAGCGAAGGCCGAATACTGAATACATTGCCCTAAATGCATTACAGTAAAACTGCATTCAGAATGCATTTCGAATACCTATTATACTTATTAAAGGCATGTGTGACACAGCTGTGCTGTATCCATCCATCCATTTTCCAAACCGCTTATCCTACTGGGTCGCGGGGGGTCCGGAGCCTATCCCGGAAGCAATGGGCACGAGGCAGGAAACAACCCAGGATGGGGGGCCAGCCCATCGCAGGGCACACTCACACACCATTCACTCTCACACGCACACCTATGGGCAATTTAGCAACTCCAATTAGCCTCAGCATGTTTTTGGACTGTGGGGGGAAACCGGAGTACCCGGAGGAAACCCCATGACGACATGGGGAGAACATGCAAATTCCACACACATGTGACCCAGGCGGAGACTCGAACCCGGGTCCCAGAGGTGTGAGGCAACAGTGCTAACCACTGCACCACCATGCCCCCCCACCCTAACCACTGCACCACCATGCCGCCCCTAACGATAAAATGTGTACATTAGAAATACATACACTGTACTAGATCTGTCTCAGCAGTCTTAAGGTACTTTCTTGACCAGTAGATTTTTAGAGAACGTTTAGAGCTTCCCACCTCAGCATGCAGGAGGAAGAAATGAATAAATGTTTGGAAATAAATGACTTAATACATTTTTGACACAATTATTTTTTATTCCATCAATGAATTTGTTTATTCATTTATCTATGCCAAGGATTTTTTTATTTATTATTATTTATTTATACCAAACATTTAGTTATTTGTTGTTCGGTTTGCTTGTTTTTAAGTCATGTTCCATCCTCCCTAATTCCTTCTTCTGTCCAGTTGAGTATGGAGATAAAGCATAAGCCGCTACATCAGTCTCAGCTCCCTCCCTGACCTTCCCACCTTCCTGGTCGGAGCAATTAGCAGCTGCCAGCCAAGTGTTGTTAGCCGTCCACACTAGCGCGTAGCTTCCGGGCCGACTGCGAGATACCTGTTGTTGCTGTGTGCCCGTATGGTGCCGATGGTGCACGCCGGATTCCCAGCCACACCACCAAGCGACGGTCATTATTTATTAATGCCTGTTCTTCCCTCCCACCTAAACATATACACACCACAAAGTTTAAACTTCTCCTTGAACCTTAACAGATGGCACCAGTTTGCTGGCAATAAAAACAAGTCAGTAGGTTGAGAAAGTGACCCAGCCACTCAGTGGCATCTGGGCTCCGGTAAAATACCGAAGCTGAAGCTACAGTACTAAGGTTCAGCTATATAAACAAGTACATAGTCGGGAATATAACCATTTGGGGTAAAAGTGTCTGGCAGATAATAGTATTATTTTTAGATTTTATTGGAAAGGAGTCCACGGTAGCGCAGTAGGTATCACTGTTGCCTCACACCTCCAGGATTGGGGGCTTGAATTTCGCTCCTGCTCTGTGTGTGTGTGACATTTGCATAGGCTCTCCGTACCACACAGGATTCCTCTGGGTACTCCGGTTTCCCCCTGCAATCCAAAGGCATGCGGTTAGGCTAATTGGCGTCTCTAAGTAGCCCATTGTGTGTGCATGCTTGGGCCATGCGATGGACGTGGACCACTGTGCTTACCTGGCGGTCTGGATGTTCGTAGAATGACCTGGTTTGACTGCACTCAATTGGCTGTATAAGGGTTGGCTTAAAAAATGACCACGCCAAGTCCATTCGGTAAAATATCTAATGGATACTAAATTTACTTTGCAAGCACCCATTTATAGTTCAGTCAAGGGGACTGTGCCTTGTTAGCAGGCTTCATTGGTGAAACAAATGTACAATGTGCATAATTCATCCCTGGGCTTTGAGTTTCTGGCTGGGATCGTGATCGAACAATACGTTCTTGCCGAAAGCTCAAAGCAACAGCGTGGTTTTCAGGATTAGCGGCACAGTGTGTTCCCTTCCGGCTTCAGTCGTACTTCTGCTGGACCTTTACATTTTCATTTAAAACGTCGACTAAACCTTTCATTCCTCATCAATGAAATCAGCGCTAATAATTACGGATATTACACGGTTAGAGAGCATGAAAGCGTTTCATTTCCATGCAACTTCATCCAACTCTGCTACTCTTCGCAAACCAAATCCAAGGGGATTTCCTAATAATTACTCATTTTTTCACACTTAAAAATTCATATTTCACAGTAATTAAGATCCCTTGTGCTGTGGGGATTATAGCAGGGCTTCTGATTCGCCTTTAAATGAGGGGGGGGGGGGACCTGCAGATTAATGGCTAATGAGTTTGTGGTGGGTTTTAATATGTCACATCCATTTAATTCATAAATACACATATTATTAACACATCAAACGTCTCACGCTAGCAGCGGCGCGTCTCTGTTTAGCGGCTACCGTTAATGACAACGACCCAGGCATGACGCAGACCGTTTAGGGGCGCTCCTCCTCTAGCGGAGATCCAGCGAGAAGAATTTGGAGTCGCTTAATCGGATTTGTCCAATTAAGGTGTATGGGGGGGGGGAGGTAATATGGCACTCTCCCTGAGATGACGACTCGCAGGGGGTGAGGCGATTGGCCGAGATGCGCATCAGTTACAGAGGGCGACTGACTTTTGTCACGCCCCTAACAGCCATGGCTCCAACCAGCTAAACGTTCTCCTCCATTAGGCCATTGTGATCGTTAATTCCACAGCAAGATGCCATCCTCCATAGTAGATACTTCAGTATATCTGTCCTGTACTAGGCAATTGGAAGTTGGAGGTAATTATCCACCACCGTTGGTCATATGAGCTTCAAACGGTGAATTGCCGGTGAATTTCGAAAATGACTGTGTCCGTCTTCGCCCTAAAAGTCTGACGCATTTGAAGACAATGGCGACCAAGCGAAAAACAATATGCTTTACAGTAGGCGCAGTCCTTCTGATTGTTACAGCATTAATGTCACTGACACGCTTGCTTTCAAGAATAATCAATCAAGCCGTTTCATTTCCGTCCTCTGGAATCAGCTCTTCGGGGTGTTCCCCTAATCTCTCCTGACACATTGGAACATCACACAGCGGATGATTAATGTGGATTAACAGTCCTTTAACTTGAGTGTGCTCAAGTGCCTAATATACCACGACACGTTCAGTTAGCAATCAAAAGACTGCCCACCAGCCTTAAACCGGTTTACCTTTATTGGGCACTTAGGGAACGAAGGACTGTGAAGCTGTTCATTTTAATGCCACTACTGATCATCTCTAACTGCTGTGTCCCAGGGGAACATGACCCCGGTCTTCACCCGAGAGTGCTGGGTACTCGTAACGAGGACGTGCTGGGGCGGTTTGGAATGAAGAGCAGGAACCGTGTGAAGTGGCATCAGAGAAGAGTCAGCTCTTGAGAAGAGGTCACTGAAGGTCACGTTTGTTGAACAAGGCGGTTTCGAGGGGAAATGGGGAGTATTTCTGAGTCCCGCCGGCACATTAAGAAGGTCATTTGGTGTTCAACATTGAATCTCTAAAAAGTGTTGATGCCAGGGTTCTACTGTAGCATACTGTGGTGAGCATGCTATGACGATCTCTTCCGCCCAGTATCTAAAAGCCTTATCTAGCTTGACAGGCTTTGGAATGTTCTGATTCTGACCGGAGTCCACCATGAGAAGAGCTGCTGAGGTTGTGTGGAGCCGAATTACCAAAAACGCTGCTGGTCTGGGTGAATGTTATTAACAAGGGTTATTTAGTCCAGCATGAATACCTACTGTCATTATGCAAGGTTACTCCCAGGAACCAGGCAAATGTGTGCAGGGTCAGGAAAGACAAGCCAGGGAATACAGGGAGCAGGGGAGGGACCATGTGGAGAAGGTGTAGATGGCTTTGAATGCAGGAGAACAAGGAAGAGTCACGACATGAAGAACATTTAATGTTCAGTCATTACCTGTCAGTCTATTTATTAAGCAAATATCCTAGTTGGGTATGAAGGTAGGTAGCACTGACACTAAGCGTGATTTACAGCCATAGACTCAACGGAACAGCGACCTTCCGGATTGTGGGAGGAAACCCACACAGACAGGTGGGGACCTGGAACTTTCAGGAAGGACATAATTTGAACCCACAGCACCGACCACTGTGCCACAGTGCTGCCGTCGGTCGCTCAGTGCACCGCGAGATCATGCCATGTTATGTAACACGCCCTCCACATCAGGCCTGCTGAGATGTGCTTCTGGAAAGCATGCAGGTGCTTCCATGGTGCTGCTCAGGAAGGTACAGAAAACTGAAAGGAGAAATGATGCAATGAGAAAGTAAGTCGGTGAACAAGCCTTGTGGTCTACAGCATTTGGAAAGCCAGCAAAGTATTTATATGTCATTTAAATACATTACATATTATTTAATAGAATTCTAGTAATTAGTACAGTGTGGTACAAGACGTTAGACGTCTTTCATTGTAGCCATCATCATCTGTCACATTTTGTAACAACCTGAATCTTAAAATGTATTCAGCCAAGGGTAGGTTAGTTTTATAACTTCTGCGATTGGCTGTCAATGAAACAACAGGAACAGAAGGGCTGAGGCACTATATACCATGAGCAAAACTCCCTTCGAGGCCCTTAGCATGAACAGCTAAAGCACATCAGTCCAAAATTGTGCTCTCGGCGTGTTTGACACTTGCGCTCTGGATCATATGAATCATGTTATCTGCCTGGGATAGACCATAGCATTCCCTCCTTTCCTGCACATGGGACTTAGGAAAAATGTCCATCCGTCCATCCGGTCATCCTCCAGACAGAGAGGAAGCAAGTCCTTTGTGCTAATCTCCATTTAAATATAGTTTAGGAAACTTTTGACTGGATGCCTAAGATTTCAGATTAGACCTAACTGCACCCCCAAAAGTATAGAACCAACAGCCATGCCCTGAGCCATAAACCCTTAAGGGGGGGGGGGTTACACTCCCTGCCAATCCAGCTGGGTTTATCACACAATATGGGCTGTCAATCGGCACGGCTAGTGCTGGCTGGAGCAGCTGTCCACCTCTTGGTGCTGTGGACTGGGACCTGACCTGTAGGAGGTGTGGTTTCCCCCTAACTTCAGCTGTCCAGGTTACAGCCTTTGTTCCAGACCAATATCATCCTGCACAACTGTTGAGCTGCCAGTCAGAGCCGAGTAATGGAACAGATGCCAAACCCTAGTGAGAACCCTAACCCTAACCCTACCACGGAACACCACACTCGTATTTAATTACCACTATTCAAAGAAGAGGGAATAAAGTTATTATAATCTAATGTTCCTAAGATAACCTAATTTTCTTTAGTTTGCTATGCTTCTCAAGTGATTTTTATATTAAAAAGTATATATATATATATAATTAAAATTGTACCGTGAAGAAAATTGTGAATTTGATGCAGATGTAGATTCTGTGAAGTAATTACTGGTTGTAAACATTAATTGTACAGGGAATGACCTCTGTACTTTCATTTTGTTCCGAAATGTAGCTTAATAACTTACTGTAAACTACTTCTCAGGACCCAGCATATCAAATGCCTTGATGCAGAATATCTCAGTTAGTAGGTTGCACACACTTAAATAACTGTATATTCAACCTGATTTGTGAGGTTGAACACTACACATGTGAAACATAATAAAACAATTATTTGGACTGAAAATTTGCAGAGAGACAAAAAGTCTCTCTGTTACATCCTTGCATCTTTTGTCGTGCTGTTTGTGAATCCAGACATACTTGGATTGTAACAATTAACATATTTATTGTTCTCTTCCTGTCAAATAGTGCAGTTATTATCAATTTGGGAAGCGATTATGTTGCTTTTTCTATTGCTTTTGTGTTTTATTACAGGTGTTTCAAATATCAATTTGAATCTAACTGGGGATTCTGAAGAGCGTCGAACGGCGAGGTCAGCATGAGCTTGACACTCTGATCTCTGTCCTCCATGTCCATAGTTGAACATCACAACAACAGCATCTTCAGGCAGAAGTACAAGAGGCTCTATTCGGCACCTTTGGGGAAAGGAGAAATGGCAGCAACACCTAAGCTCAAGCTCATTTAAGGAATCAGACAGAACATTTATCTGGTAGAAAAGCACACAGTCGAATGTGCTGAGTATTTATCAGCCTGTCAGCTTCATAAGAACCACCATGTTCTTAGGATGTACGTTGGAAGTCAAGATAAACCCTTTCCCATGGGTTCATACTTCATATATTCACCCACCTGTTCCAGGAATAGCTCTCAGTAAACATGTCTCCCAAGCATGAAGAGGAATAAGGGCAGTGAGAACGTTTTGTGATACTCTGTCCTCCTACCTGCATTTTCTCTTGGCATAGCCCCTAGACATCTCCATCTTTCAAATCCCAAAATCCCAGCAAAAACGTTCAGTCAGATCAGCCCTCTCTGGCCCATCTCAGTACACCGCTTGTACCATAAGATTTACCAGCAGCTGGACGTATAAGAGAACAGGATATTTAACTCCATTCACACAGAAGTTCATCATACCTGTAGTTTGCCATTCAGAAAAATGAAACATGCAATATGGAGATATGACCAAAAATGAAACCGTACAGACCTCGTCGAACCAAAACCGCAATTAATTTGAACTTTTTTTTTCGGGGAAACTGGTGTCTGATGATGAGAAGATAAAAAAAAATACTCCCTTGGAGAGGCGACGGAAAACACCTTAAGTTTCTTACCGCACGGCAAAAGCAAGGAAGCTGCGACTGGGCTCTGCAGCTGAACACATCATCTTCAAAGCTCTGTAGCGCATGTTCTGACAGCCTTTATTTCTCAGCCTGGTGCTGCGTCCTTTGTAACACAAAGAGTTATCAATTACACTTCAACTGCCTGTTAGACCCATCGTGCGTTTTGTGGGTATGTAATTACATATAATACGACACATTTCTTTGGATTATGTTCGGCACTAAAAGTTGTGTTACAAGACACGTGCACGCTATACTGTGTCTGTATGTCCCGCCCTGCCTGTCTGTCTGCTCCCTGCGTTTCCCTTGGGCGTGGCTGCTGATCATCTACGCCTGAAGCTCGTTAGTCTCACCTCTTATTCCTGCCCTCTTGTTACCCGGCCACAGCTGCCTCGTGTTCACTAGTCTGTTAACCATGTATAGAAGTGTCTCATAGGCTTGTGCTACCTGTTCGGTTATTGCTCTCTGTCCGCGTGAGTTTGCCCTGCCCATCTTTCCCCAATAAATACCCCTGTGGGGGGTTTCCGCTTGCAAACAGCCCGCATTCAAGTTCGTCCTTCTCCCGCTCCTACGTGGCCCTATACTTACCTGGGTTAAGGTGGTGGGTGAGGGTGAACCAGTTATCACGTCAGATATTGGAGGATTAGTGATCAGATTTGTTCTCCGTAGTTATATTCTTGCACTAAAACGTGCCTGTTATATTATTCTGTTAGGTGCCTCTTCTTTTAACTTCCAGCGTATTTATATTATTCTTTAGTATTCAGCAGTTATTATAAATATGTGGAGTTGTTATGCCGATTCCTGCCATAATCCTATAGGGCTGCATGCCTGCGCGTCTGATCTCCACACAGGAACTTGCCGGTCAGTCCGTCAAGTTGCCGCACAAAAGGCTGGTCCATCTAAAGGGATGTGGAGTTTTGATGCGCCACGGCGCTGGACACGCCAGCGACTTCGTCCTTATTTTTTACCTTTACGATAAAAAAAATGCCTCGCATATTATGAGACGGAAGAAAATGCATCGCTGTTTGTTTATTCTTCGAAATCTAGCTACTATGATTCATGAAGTATTTAAAAATAAACTTACGTGACTTTAATTTGTTCCAAGTAAGACGGTACCTTTTGCTGCGTTAAGATATTTATTACACATCTGAGGTTGAAATAATGTGTATATATGAGTGTGAATACTATTTTGATCTTGCGCTTAGATTTTCACACTATAAAAAAATTAGATAACTATACGTGAACAAAGAACTATCTTCAACACGGTTAGTTTAAAGGCATTCAGCAATGCACTATTTCCGTAAATTATACCATGTTACAACCGCATTTCCTTAAAACGTGTCTACATATTCCATTTACATTGTTTTGTTTTCTTTGATAATATTAATAGCTTGTATTATAATTCAAACTGCGCCGCGCGTCAGTTTGTTCCCTCCTATTTCATACATGCAGGGTTAATTTTAACCCGTTTATATCTACTTTAAGTTATGCAGGTGACTGGTCATTTATATCAAGTGAGACAGGTATAGCCCATATATCGTTCATATACAAATACATACATATATTAGCATAACAAACACTATTAAAACCATTCTAGACTCATTGCTCTCTGTGTCAATCGGATCTGCTAACCCACTTTTGCCATATGATAATGACAGCCTAGAACAAAACCCTCGTGCAGAATGTATTATATAAACTATGCATTTATACCATCTTACCGCACAATGCATACACAGCGAAATCCTTGTGGGAAACGTGTATTTTATTTCCTGTTTCAGTTTCGATTTGGCCTTTACGCCAGTGCCACATTGGAAACGGGAGAAATTTATCTACATAATCTGCCGACCTACCTGCCAAACTATGCCTTTTGTCTCTCTTGATAGGATGGTCTTGGAGGCCATTTATTCATGGTAAAGTCCCATGAATTTTTGTGGTAAATACGGCCCAAGCGCAGTGCAATATAAAGGCGCACCCGTTATAGGCTTCTCTTTGATGCTTGGGTTATAATTCGAGTCAGTATTTATAAATTGTCACACAGATACCCCCATAATTGCGTTTGTGTCGTTCTAACGAGGTATACTGTGCATGGAGAGCAGCACCAGCGCACTGCATCAGCCCCCCTCTCCGGATCTTGTAAAGATGTAGTTCGTGAGAGCAGATACGGCTGGAGCTTGTAGTGACATTTTAAAAAATGCTGTTCGGGTAGCAGGAGGCTGACATCGGGTTCGGGGTTCGGGCTTGAGACGGGCCGCCGCCACAGCTGGCAAATCATCTGTGTGGGCATCAGAGACTGGGAGGGGCAGCGCTTTATCCGACTCCGGCTTTACCCTAAACACGCTTCCCGCTCCTCTTCTCTGCGCGTCTCACCGCGCCGCCTCGTCACTTCGTCTCAGTCCCCCTCATTACGGCGTGGAGTGCGTCTTTATCTCTCTCTCTGTGTCTGTGTGAGTATGTGACAGCCTTTAATCCAAGACTTCTCCCCCTGTACTGGACCAGTGATACGCACTCCGACTCTTTTCTTTTCCGCTCTTGATGGAAATCGACCTGCCTGGCGACTTCTGCTAACTTTTTCTAAGGTACGGTGTTGACACGTTTTTCATCTTCCCTGATCAGTCGTGCTTCCGATACACTTTTGACAAGGTCAACAGAACACGTGCTCTGTCACAAGATCGCCATGTCATACAGCCGTGGCACGGCGTCTCCGGTCCCCTTTTCACTTTCACTATACATTTAGGCAGCCTATATAAACTTGTGATTTGCTCGTCTAACTAAAAGTTACCTTGCACTCCGGAGGGGACTAAAACTTCGCTACCTGGAAGGCATTAGGGACCAGCATTCAATAACACGCTCGCTCGTGTTGCTCGGTTTACCTGCTGTTTGCGGTTTATAAACTTCACCGTTTATGCACTTTAGATTGCAGAATCGCGATCACTGTAGGGATTTTTCTGAAAGATGTTTAGTGGCGCCACGTTTGTGAAAATAACGTAAATAACTGCACCGCTTCTAGGTATTTGTACAAGCCTTGCATTCAGCGTCGCAATATTTGGACTATTAAGTTAGAGATACAAGATACGCGTGATTTTGCGATGTGGATGTTTTGTTCCTCTCAACTTGGAGTTAAGTGCGTCTTGATGAATGTGTATCAATGCCCATTCAGCCAGTTCTCTTAACTCGGCTCTTGAACGCACCTGCAGTCTTTAATTGCATCAGTGACACTCATGTGCAATTCAAATGTAAATATAATTTTACAGCACATTCTTGGCAAAGCCTGATGTTCACGGTGATTCGTATGTGGGGGGAAACGGCACGAATACCTGCTTAGCAACTTTTCAGATAACCGCAAGTTTGCATTGGCGTGCTTTTAAACATTTTACTGCGGAGGGTTCATAGCCTATTAAAAATAATGTCAGTTTGTTTGTGTGTATTGCTGAGGGAGAAATTGCATAGACTTGAGCTTTTTTCCATGATACAAAAATAATTTTTTTTACGGTCACGTATATTAGCATATTTTCCCGATGTCTGGAATAGCCTACTTACATGCAGTCCTACTCAGAAATCACCTCTCCGACATTTGATTTGCACTTTAATGAGCTAAAAATGTAGGCCTTCAAAAAAGGTGTAATTGTTGTCCTTAGTTAAAACATGAATTACGAGGAATAAGTTGGCACCGATGATGATAATGATGATGGTGATCACGGTGTTAATCCCACGGACACCCGAGAAGTCGCTCTGAATTTCTTTTCGCTGTTGAATGTGAACCTGCGGTTCCCGGGTACAGGAATCCCAGTTGGCGATTAGAAGAGGGCGAAGGACGGGAAACTTTCTGCCGTTTTCTAATGCCTTACGAACACTGCATTTTCAGTCGTTATGATAATTGCCTCCGAAACAATTTGAAACAATTATCCATTGTGGCGATGGCGGTAATCAGTCACACAATAGAAATAACATTGCATAATCTTTACGTTATTTTTGTTGTTATTTCTTGGAAACACCAAAACTGCTCTCAACAAATATGTAGGCTATGTTGTATATTTTATCAGAATTGTGTGTAAATTTGCTGATCTACCTGCTTGTCTCCTGTAATATCCTGCGGCATTTACGTTTTGATTGCAATATTTTAAGAGATTTGTTACACTCGATCAATGAGATAATTGAACAAATTAACCTTAAATCCGCCTCACGGCGCACTGAAAAAGCTCAGTCTGACAACAAAAATGCTTCGCTTTGAAGTAGGCAAGGCGATGACCGATTTAAGAAGTTGACGAAACACTGTTCAAGAATGTTAGCATGGGGAAATATTAATGCCATATACAAAAAACAAATTATGCCGGTATAGCTAAAAGAGTATATTTATTTTACATTTTATTACACATTATCAGATGTATGGAGTCAGAGGATCTGATTATCAAAATGTATTTCATTTCAGGATTAGTTTGTAGTTTTTTATTTAAAAAATTGAATTTGTAAATGGAGTAACATTAAAAAGTAATATCATAGCACAACCACAGAAACTATATGCTTTAACTTTTCATTGTATAAATTTCCATTTTGTTGTTGACCCGATATTGCAGCGTGGGATATAATCAATTAACAATGGTGGAGTTATATGGATTATGTCATATAAAAAATTCAACAGCTAAAAATCCATTTGTTCTGACTGAGATCCTGGGCACTTTAAGCCAACAGCCCCAGGCAAAGTGACGGTTTGAATAGTTTGCATACCTTTGGCCACAAATATGTCATGTTTGTTTGTGAGGTGAGATGGGACTTTCCCCCCCCCCCCCCCTAGAAATTACATCCCAATGTGATAATAAGTGATTATGCTTTTTTTTTGGGGGGGGGGGGGGAGTTACCCCTCTGCTCCCTAGAAGCTTTCAGGCCAAAGAGCATGTCAGCTAGCTTAAAAAGTTACAATGGGGGGGTTCCATTCCGTGTCATTCTTTGTTCCACTCTTACCAAAACTGAGTTTGCTTAATGTGGCAGATCCTTCATCAGAGCATCACTTCCAGATCAAAGGTGTCACTGGGACGTGTGGTTGTCATTTCGCTGATCTTGGCCTGGGGTTTGCCCTGGTGCATCGTGAACCCTTATCTTCGCAGGTGCGCGTTCACATGCCATGTTAGTGCCGCCGCGTGAGCGTCCCTGATTTGCATGACGTCGCCGCGTCTCCTCACCGAGAGGCACCTTCAGTGCCACCAAAAGGATACGTTACCTGAAATAACCGCTGCTCTCTTCACGTGGGCATGTGTGCAGCACGTTGTACTGAAATCAAGGTATGATCTGCATAGTCTTTGTTTCGTAACTCGAAGCGGTTGTTTCTCGAAACTGCATATTTATAGAACGGGGCTTTTATCAGAATTCTGCCCAAGTTTTATTCCGTTTAGAGGAACTCGGAGGGATAATAAGTTGTTTTGAATAACAATACGTGTTTATGTGAGATCTCGTAACTGGGGCGGTTTTGATACGCACCGTTTAGCGATCGGGTGCTTTGATGGCTAATCCGTTTTCCTGGTGATGCTCCAGCCCAGTCCTGTTCTGCAGCCAGGGTCCCGTGCCAACCACGTTTTTGCACGAGCACCATACGAGCCCATCATTACACGACCCAAACCAGAGTGACACGTCGCCACCTACTTCCGACAGTCAGGGGAAGCTGGCCTGTGTTGATGCGTTCTTCCCAGGAATTCTCCTGCTGTTATATTTGTGTGGTTCTGTTAGCCTCAAATATGCCCAATCGATCGTAGTTAGACCACATGGAGGACAAAAGGAAGATGTTGCTCACTGCTGCAAGACCACGGTTATGCGTATCTCTGATGTTTAACAAACTCAGAGCCTCATGGGGTGACCAAAGTACCAGAAGAAGAAGTTCTGCTGTGTCTTCATGGTGATAGAAATTACGGGTTTTGTTTCGTTTGTTTGTTGTCCGTCTTGATGACTTTTATAAGGTTGGTCTATGGACAACTCAGTCCCCTGCTGTCCGAAAATCTCTCAAAAAAATCAGCCATTTCGAACAAATGCAGAGTTTCCTCTTCAGTCAACCACATAACAAGCATTACAATAAAGCAGGTTCATTTGTGCTTTCACTTTGAGAACTATGCAGTTTCCATCCAGTGCAGTCACACACACACACACACACACACAGGTGCCCGCCGCCACCCACACAAACAAGCGTAACTGTGGCTAGATAGACTGTAACACAAACATTTATGCAGAAACCAGACTCGCTGTGGTTATTCTTGACTCTTGTAGACGTTTTATTCCTTTTGTGATAGCTCCGCTCCACTGTCTCTGCGGCGATTCGCTTGCCATCGTTAAGCACGCCGTTTCAAGGGATGTGTTACAGATTTGAAGAGTTTTGTCTTCACGTACAGTTTGTGCATTTGCCACTTACTTTTGCTCAGGTACACATACCACCTCACAAAGGGCATTTCGATTATCCAAGGGGAAAACCCTGAATGCCGAAAATCATTCCTGCAGTTAGCGTCTGCCAAGCAAAATACCGAAAAACGGCAGTGTGTTGTACAGGACAGTAGTGTTCTTCCGCCACTGTCAGCTGTGGGTCTAGCTGGTTCACTTGGCTTTCAAAGATCGCATAATCACTCCCCTCCTTCACCGCCTCGATAATTAACACTGTAGTCAAACAACAGTTCAGCAAATGGGGTGAAATTATACCTGCAGCAGGACGGTTGCAAATACCTGTCGGGCTGCCAGCCAATGAGCTCTCGTTTTGCCTGTCGCCAGTAAATGAGAGGCCTGTCTGTCTCTCTTTTAATATGCGACGACTCAGCCGACGGAATGAAGTTAGGATCCCTAATGAAGGAAAAAGAGCGTGTCGATTATTCAGCCCTGTGACGGCAAGCCGAGACGGGTTTCAAGGAGACGTTCATCTTTAGAAGGACCTGCCGCTACATTCCCGGGCTCGTGGTCAAAAGAGACCGGCACGCATCCCTCAGCATATACATATTCATAGAGAACCCCATACCAGGCAGTTTTACTGAAGCTAATTTATGCTTTTGATTTCAGGGTTCGTTTAAAAAGGAGGGGAATAACACTGACATGCATGTAGATGCCATAGAAGCTGCCAGAACAGTGATGTTTGTGCAGTGCATGGGACACCAGTTTATCGGTCTGTATGTTTCATTCATAGAAGGGAATTAATAAGCACTGTAGAAACCCACTAAAGTATCTACTGAGTGGGTGGAAATTATAATTCAGGTAGAAGAAAAATCACAATGAAAGTAACTTTGCAGCTGTCATGGCGGAGATTCTAAACAAATAAACTAGCTATGTACTTATGGTGAAAGTTTGTTTCTTTTGGGTAACTTCGGTCATTCTGGCAGGTTTCACAGTTTCTGTTTGCTGGTCGTTAGCCTTTGAATGCCGTCCTCCTAATCATCAGTTTATTTTTGTTGTCTTTTTTTTGTGGAATCTAAACTACTGAATGCACATCAAGTCTGCTTTGTCGCGGCCAACCCAGCACGTCCTTCCATGACGCATTCATCCCGGTAAAAACGGTGAGGAAATGCGATTAGGACAGGCCGCGCGATCGTTCAAGGCAGCCCTCTCAGACAACGCAGGCTGCCGTTTTTCGATCGGAGCGGCATTGTTCGCCACACTCCACGCTCGCCGATAACGCGATCCGTGTAGGCTTTCTGCCGCCTTTGTTTGCGGCCGACGGCGACAAATAGAGAATCGCAGCCGTCCCGAAGGATCCCACATCTCTGGTTTTGTAATACCCGCCCACGTGCTCCAATGACACGATTTACAGCAACTACATCTCCCTTTGTTCCTCTACTGCGTGCGGAGCTGTTCCCCTGATCCCCGACTCCTAACCACACAATGCGAGGAGAGCGGTGTTATCCAGCGACGCAGGCAGCACCATGCGATCACGCTCTGGGACGGGGCCCGACGCGATTCTCCCTGCGCTCACAGGAAGGGATTCTGGAGCGGTGCCTTTGTTCCGAGGAATATCGTGGGCCGCACTTTTGCTCCTGGGATTGGAGGGATTAGGCCACTGGATAGCCGTGCTGACCCAAACACCAGAAATGCCCCAACATCAAAAACCCAGAAGGGATGGTTGTTGGTCACTGGTCAGGAGCGTAGTCAGTCAGGGGACGTGGCCTTCCCACCATGTGGCCCTTAAAACCACATTGCACATCCTGTTGTATAAAACTCACTGCGCGTCCGGTCGTACAAAACCTCACTGCACGCTCCATCATATAAAACTCACTGCACGTCCTGTCGTAAAAAACCTCACTGCACGCTCCATCATATAAAACTCACCACGCGTCCTGTCGTATAAGACCTCACTGCACGCTCCACCACATAAAACCTCACTGCTCATCCCGTTGTATAAAACCTCACTGCACATCATTTCATACAAAACCTCACTGCACGTCCTGTCGTATAATCCGACATCTTATCAGCCTCGACATTAAATATGCAGATAGCAATCCAAGGGGAAAAAATGATGGACACTCGCACCCCACTCCCTCATTTTTGTTGCTGGCAATATTTTTAACCCCAGAATTTCATTTACGTATGGCTCCCACCAGGTCGGGCATGCCCCTCCCCCGCATAAGCAGTGCCCCTGCCCTCTCCACAGACAGATTTCAGTCCCTTTCACTCCCAGCTTTTGCCCTGTTTATAACACTATTAATTGTTGATACGTTGCAATGCACAAGACAGGCATTAAGGCCTAATTATTTAATCATGTGAGACTGGTCCACGGTACCAGTGACAGCAGCGTTACTTTCCAAGCCTTGAAACCGAGATGTTTGTTGATTGTTAAATGACTAATATATTTCATAATTCAATAAAGGGGAGATGAATACACAAGTGGTGAGCTTATGAAATATACTCTTTACTGCATTCTCTCACACAGCCACCAGTCATTAATATGCCAGTTTCAGTGAAGGCAGCTTAAGAAAAGGAAATTATTTCTGGTAGGTCCTGCTTCAGAGGAGTTTCTTTTCCCAGCTGACGCTTTCGCAGGATTTGTGGCGATCACGACGCCGCAGCATTACTGACACGCTCCTGCATTTGTGCGTGTGTGTGTGTGCGTGTGTGTGGGCGGGGGGCGGCTCAAGGGAGACATGCGCTTAGGTCACAAGGTGCCGAGAAACCACAGACCGGGCTGAGCGGCTCGACTCAGCAGATCAGTGTGCTCCTGCCTGGGGGTGCGAGTTCCGTAGAAGAGCAGAGGCAGAAAACTGAGTGTCTATGTTGCCGTCGGAGGCAAGTGGCCACTCGCTGACCACGCCCCACCGGTCACCCCAGCGTAAGCGGGACGGCCGTGGGAAACTTCCAGAATGCAAACGAGCGTCTTACGGCACCCTGAAGACACACACAAGAAAAGAGGCAGGCTCAAGAGATCAGCTTTGCATAGACTGTTACTTATTAAAAACCAGTTAAAAATCATAATAGTGTGTCCTGTCTGAGATGATCCATACATAGAAAAAAAAACAAGGCAGACAATGGGCCATGTATTTTGTTTGTTGTTAACCTGTGACGTGCAGTTAAATGAGGGTAAAGCTAACAGGACACAAGGCAGTGCAGCCTGATGTTGCTCCACGTGCCAGTCGTGCCCAGAAATTCCTTTATGCCCTCATAACTGTCCCATAAATGTCCGCGAGCATCCGGTTGCATCCATAACAGCGGCTCTGTACCCTCCGCAGAATGTTCTTCTGGCTGTTGCAGCTTTTCCGTTAGGATGAAATCAATTGGCCGTACAAAAACAGGTAGAAAGATCACCAAGTCACTATTAATCACTCACACCTGGACATCGATCCTTGCAGCCAAATTCAGTTCAGTGCCTTTTGCATTTTTATATTATTATTGTTAAACTTTCCCCCCTTGTTTCGTACAAATCTGTTAGAGTTGTATGACAAGTAATAGGAAAAACAAAGACAGTGGTTTCGCAGCAGCATCGACGGGCCGCTCGGCTGTGCACAAAATGCTATCTTAAGGTCACTGAACAATTATTATTGTCTCAGCTCTGTAGGTGCAGGGCAGATGTTGCATCGCGTTTCCTGTTGCGGCGGTGTCTGTTTTTCTACCTCGCGGTGGCTTTTCATTAAAGACTGTGGTACGGAGTAACAGCACAGTATCACTCTAAGGAAATGCAATGCTGCACCTTCCACCTCTTCTCAGGCACCTCCTCTGAGCATCGACCTCCTTCTTGGTCACTGTTTTAGAAGACGAGCACTTTCGGGTGACTGGAAACTGTGCATGGCCACCGTGTGATGTTTGTTTTTACACTGCCTGTACCTTTTTTAATTGAATTTGTTTTAAGCAAGACATCAGTGGGCTGTACAATGGTTCAGTGGGTAGTACTACTGCTTCACACCAGCAGGGTTGGGGGTTCCAATCCCGCCTGTGCTTCATGCGTGAAGTTTGCAGCTTCTCTCTGTGTCGAATAAGTTTCCTCCATTTACTCTGATCGTCTCCTGCAGCCCAAAAAGAAACATGCATTTGGGTTAATAGTTGTTTCCTAATTTCCTGTAGCGTGTCTTAGTGCCCTTTGGTAGACTGGCATCCTAACCGCAATTCCCAGATCATCCATAATCCTGCCATTTCCCAGGTTATATCTGTTGTTTTTAGCTGTGGTGGGCACTTAGAAAGATGATGTAGTTTTTGTTCTTTGATAGCCGTTTTGAAAATCACCAGTGTAAATAAAAATCCTGGGTGAGAAGTAGCTGAAGTAGTACCTGCTGCATCACTTCTGTGTATCTTATGCCGTGATCTTTCTGATACAGGTTTGAAATCTGTTCACTGTTTATAGCCACTGTCTCATCGAAATCAACCGGACATCTGCTGAAAACTTGCCAGTAACTGAGCGTGTCCCTGTCGGCCAGGCGGGTTCATTTTCAATCTGTTACCTTTTGCTCGATTAGACCAGAGTCCTGGTTACTTTATATTGATGTATATGCATATACATACATTAATCACTCTGAAAAACAAGCTAACATATACAGACGCTCCTCTACTTACGAAGAAGTTACCTTCCGAGCGGCCGTTCGTAACTTGAAATGTTCGTAGGTCGTCATTCAACATCATTTTAAGGGTATATGCAAGTACAAAGAACTAGGATGGTGGGAGTAGCGGCCAGGAGTCGTATTAGGCGGAATTGGCGCACAAAAAAACAAAATTGACGTTGCGGACAGGAAACGGGAGCCTGATGGACACAATTTGGACTTACAGTCGTCTTTGCTCGTATGTCTGAAAGTTCGTAAGTAGAGGAGCGTCTGTATATTTAAATTGTGTTTTTTTGATATGATGGAGCATAATGACTTGTATGACTATATCTTATATATTATGAAGACAACAGAAAGTGCCCAGACTATGGTTAAATAACAGTTATGCTACTTATCCCAGTATGCTTTGCAGTCATCGCAAACCAACAAGCATATTTTCCCCATATCATCCTATAATGGGTACCTCCCTGATTGACACCTCCTCCATAATTAAAAGATAGGGTTTTCTTTCATATGTCTTTTTTTCCATTGTGTGTAACTGTTAGTAAATCAACTGGGGTAGTGTTCTAGCCTTTGGGGGCTGCCGCTGGAGCCTGTCTGAGCTTTTATTGACGTGATAAAGCAGCAGGGAATTTGTGTGCCCAAGACCACCCCATGACAGCCACCTATCCGTGTCTAACCCCCCCCCCCCCCCCCCCCCAAAGCTGCGGCTAGCGTTGACTAATGCTAAATATTAACAGTCTGCAGAGGTGGAACCTTGAACGTCTAGCTGAAAATAGAATGAAGTAAGAAGCATCTTCAAACAAGGTGGGCTGTTGCGGTTTCGGTAACAAATTCTTCAGAGGCTGTTCCGTCTCCAGAAGCGTCCTTTTTATTTTCATGCAAAGAAAAATCATTATAACTTCTCAGGGGCATTGCTAGGAATTTTGGGCCCCATGAAAGCATATCATACTGGGGGTCCCAGTCCAAACCAATCCATTTCACAATTTCTTTAGGGCCCCTGTCACTCAGGGGCCCGTCGAACTGGTCCTAACCTCCCACAGCAGCAACCCTGCAACTTGAAATGTGCAAGCAGGTTTTTTTATATGTGGAATATTTGTTACACCTCGCTGTTACAATGCTGCTGAGATATTGTCTGTAATGTGTATTTCATAGAGGTCATTCTTAAAAATATTCCAATAATTTTTTTTGTTTTGTTTTGAATGTCGAAACAAAAATTTAGCTTTGTGCTGTTTTGATAGATCATTTTCAGTCTGATACATTTCTTTGAAATATCTCTGTGGTGACTAAGGTGGAGGTGGCGTAACTTGCTAAAAAATTACTGTGTTTTTTTTTTTTTCTACGAATAGAATAATTTCAAACCCGTCATATTTTAAGGGGCGTTTTCTAAAAATTTTATTTACTGGTGAAAACTGGCTTGTTGAAGCAAACTTAATAAAGCTGATCAGTGTTTCCTGACTTGAACGTAGAAATACGTTAAATAAATACAAACGGTCTGCTAAAAAATAGGTGTAAAATGCTGGTTGGAGGCTCGCAACGGTGCGATCACACAGTACACCCCAGAGGGCGCGCCCCCGTTCCCCAGCAGCCCCCGTGCATGAGGCGCGCCATCGCGTAACCTGTCAGTGCCCCCACCTCAATGGCCAAAGTCAGCCTGCGCTGCGAGCCTAATAAGCCATCCTTCCCCTGCCTCGGTGCCATATGGCGCCTGCTTTTGTGCTGGGCTTCGCTGTATGGGCGTCTCGGGATAAACACGGGAGCTCGTTTAAAACACTCGAACCCGTTTTCCGGGGGAAATAAATCACAATGCCAGCATGGTAACTCAGATGATTTCAATTCATGCATTTTTATTCTACAGTTGTACTTTTATTACTGGATCCTCGCATCTTATTATACAACATATAGATTTTTTTCCTGTGTGCTACATTTGAGCAAGATAGAAATCACGGGGGCAGCTTTCTTTCAGCTGATGATGCGACTGACAGTAAGTGCAGAGAAATTGTGCCTTGGAGTACTCAACACAAGTGCAGCTACACAGCCTCGGCGATGATCACTGTTTTCGGGATGAAATATTTAATACTGAGATTTTCATTTGTCAATGCGCGAGCATATGAGAAAGTAAGAGTGCGTGCTCGCGTGCCTGTTTAGTGCGTGTGTGTGTGTGTGGCGCGCGCGTGTGTGTGTTATTCTGTAATAAATGCAGAGCCGCCTCACACTAATCAAGCTGATTAAAAATTCCTACGCGCATAGCCGGAAATCGCACCCTCCTCTATATTCCTTCCACTTTTACTTTATTTTTTTTAGGCTCTCCGCTTAGCCAGGACATCGGCCGTCACGGGAGGCCGTCCCAGGCGACCAAAAAAAAAACGCTTTTGGGGCGGCCGCTTCGGGTTCTGTTTTATTTTATTTTTTCCTGTTGAAATGGGGAGAAAGGGGAGAAGCGCGGGCAGCGCCGGCGCGAGCTAGGGGAGTGATGAGTCAATACAACTAATAATTTAATGGGGACACGGAGGGAGAGAAAGAAAGACAGCGAGGCTCCGTCCAACCACGAACAAAACCGCCATGCGTTCCTAGCGATCTCGATGCTCCTCGCAGATGGGAGACCAAAGCGTACTTTTACCTGTTTGCGATCGCCGGCCGTGCATTGTTTTCTCACGAGAAGACGGGTCATCCTCTATTCCCTCTTTGCCCTGACAGCAGGCAGGCGAAAAAAGGCGAAAATAACTTGAGATCCGCAAAGCGACCGCGCACGGCTGACATGTCCCTTATTGCACCGAGACGGGCTTAATGATATTTCGGCGTTTGTTTACTCCCGGCTCCTCTATCGCGACCTGCCGTTTTCCAGGCGCACCCGAGCCGCCGGGGAGCACGCAGGCATCGACGGGCGATCTGCGTATATTTCTTAAAAAGGAAACTTTTCTCGGCGTCCGGGTGTATTTGCGAGCTGGTATGGTAGGTCGTTTTATTGTGGCGTAAATGCAATATTACCACTACCGCCAAATAGTGGTCTCGGATATATTGCATCTGGCCAGCCGTCGTTTTATCGCTTACCCGTGTTATCGCCTTTGCAGTCAGCCCTTCACATGTGAATATTTGTTTCGTCCTTTTTGGACAAATCGCCTTTTCTGCTATCAGGGAGAATCTGTAATTGGAGAAGACTGTTAATACTCTTTGACATATCAAAAGAATTCTACACGCAAGAAAAAAAAAACTTTTAGGTTTTTTTTGTTCGTCATCCGAAGGAACTTGAAGAAAGACAGCGACCGCCCTGCACGGCTTTATGCGCTTCCCAGTTAGCAAGTGGTAAGTTTCAGGTTGGTTTCGATCGGTCCTTCTTCCTCTACAGAACCCTTCTTTCCTTCTTGTGTTTTTTTTTTCCTATTTTTTAAAGGTCATCTCAAAATCCTGACCTGGATCTTTACCAGGTGCGGAGTCTGGATTAAGTCGTTCTTATTTTTATTTTTTTTTAAATGTCACAGTAACATGCATTAAAATGATCATTGCAGATATGCATGGTTTCTGCCACCCGTTACCGTACGCGGGGTATTTTAGACGGGGGCACTGCAGTCATAAGTTTGCATGTCTGAGACTTAATTTCGTTGGGGGGAAAGAAAGAAAACTCTTAAGTTGGAAGTTTATTTGTACGACATGACATGAGATTTAAAAAGCACTATAACCCGATTTGAGGAGGCAAAATCTCCAACTCCAACGTGGTGTATTGAAGATTGAAGGTCACGTTGGTGTGTGTTTGGTGCATTGGCAAAAAGCAGAACTGTAAATTTGATGTGTTCTTAGATGGTGTGCAGGTCAGCTCATCAAAACCACAATCTTTCATGTGGTGTTGGTGCGTTTTAGCATTTCTTAGGGCTGATTTGTTCATTTTTAAATTGTTTTCTTGAATGGGGGACTCGTGAAGAACGCAACAATCGTGATTTTTTTGTTTGGGCCATATTGGCGGACCGCATCCTCCCTACAGAGAGGCCACCTCTTACTATGTTTTGGATGGTTTGGTGTTGGGTTGCGTTCCTTAACTGAAGGTGCCGGTTACTGTTCGGGCGACATCTCACCCGCGTGATACCAGCATAACTGCTGAGTGCAGAGAGCCTGGGCTGATCTCTAATGGCATCCTTCCCCTTCGAATTGCTCTCATTGAGTTGAGCGTAAAGGCGTGAGGTTGAGTGAGAATTAATTTAATTGATGGTGTCAGGTTTCTCTCCAGGACGCTATTTGCTCGAGGCAGCTGGATTCCTTCGTGTTGCAGACTGAATACCTCAATTTTGTTTTCTTATGTGTGTGTGTGTCTTTTTTAAGCAATTTGTGCAGTTTTAAAAACCCCAGTGTGTAAGATGCATCAGGGGACAGAGTGGATATGGTATGACGTGTTTGTGAATTCCTGTTTTTGTGTCGGGAACCTGTCAAACCAGTGGTGAGACAGGGATAATTGTGGTCTCAGACTGGCTTACTGCATATTACTCAATACAAAGGGAAAAGATTACTAGGATTTTTTTTTTTTTGGTGTCTTAAGTCCCCCCCTTCTCCTGGCCCAGGGGGGAGAGTAAGTTTATTTTGTTAGTCTTTGTATGTGTTCAGAAACTAAAACTAAGTTGCTTGTGGCTTTCCTGGGTTGTTATAATGAACGGATTGCAGATTTTTACCCTTTAGTTGATGTACATGTTTCACAACGGTTTTGGTGCTGGATGCATCGTGGGTATCCCTGTCGCACCCAGTCTGAAGGGGCTGTTTATTCTCTGCCCCTTGGCCTGGGCTACAGTGAACTGTGGCCCGTATTTATGTGAGTGTATGTCAGATGGCTTATTGTTGACATTTACAAGCATTCTTAATTAGCAATCTGCTTACGCTAACCCTAAGCCATTTCAGGTTTGGGATTTATGGTGTCAGACTTTACCTTTTAAGTAAGCTAAACGGAGAAAAGGATTCACAATAAACCACCAGTGGGTGAAGATTATCACCCTGGTGAAAACAGATACAGGCTCTTGCTGTCACAGGTCTTGAAGAGAGATCTATTGCCCAGTCGGATAAATGGTTTCACACCCGTTTGGTTTACCAGGCGATCCTCGGCACAGCCCTAGTTTCATTAAAAGCCTTTTAGTACAGCAAGTTATCAATAATTTATCGTGACATTTATATCAAATCTTTTCTAGTACAGCGGAGTCCGTTGTTCAGCAGCCTTTGAGGAGAGTCTGGAATTTATTTGAATTTATCGGCAGAGATGGGCGTTTCTTTAAAGGGCGTCAGCAGGTGCATTATGGGGGAAAATTGAACATTCTCCAAGCTGGCAGACGAACGCTAATTATTTGGATTTCTCTCGGCTTTACCTTCCCCCAACAAAACCTTGTTCTCTTTTGACATTGTGTTATACGTTATTTGCTTTAAATAAAGCATAGTTTTTGTCCTCCCTCCGAATCGTGAAAGGGTGCGCAAAGGACCTGGAAGGACAACTGCTTACACGTGCGCCATTCTACTTGCGCGTCGGTGTCGGTGTAGGTATAGGTGTAGGTATAGGTGTAGGTGTAGGTGACAGGCCGTCCACCACGACGCGGAAGACGGGAACAGTAACGGCTTGCCTCCTCTCCGCAGGTGACGGCGAGCGGCGACGCTGAGAACCATGGACCACCTCAGCGACTCGTGCCTGGGGAAGGAGAACTCTGAGCTGCCCAACAGTGTCGGGGACCACAAGAGCCCCCCTGCCAAAATGGCACGGCTGGAGCAGAATGGCAGCCCCCTTGGGAGGGCCCGGCTGGGCAGTAATGGCGCCAAGCTGGCTGGAGTTTCCCTCAAGGCCCCAGGGCCCATCCTGAAGTCGTCCCACAAGAGAGGTAAAGCACGAAAAAAAAGACATTCTCCAGGTCTTTGTAATTAGGAGTGGCTGTTGAAAGCTGATAAGTGTTTGGAAACTGAAACTCTGGGCAAGCATTTGGTTGGCCATTTCAGAGGAGGAGCCAGTTGATGGCCTGGTCCAAGCTCACAGATTTGTCACACATCAGCTGCGTGTGGCATAGTGCTTTTAACGTATTTTGAAATATTTCTCAGGCTGAAAAGAGCTACAACTTGTTTGAATTCCTCTCTTGATTGATGCTGGTCAGTGACCTGTACCTTTTCTGTCTGTTGGTTTCGTGACATCTTTGAACATAGATGGCAGAATTCAAGTCGTAAACCTGTGGCATCTTAGAGTACTTCTGAATTGGCTTCGCCGTGGACCTTTGCTGTCTGATATGAAATAAACTTACTGTCCCTGAAATCCTTTTTGTCCTTTTTTCCTGGATGTGTTGTACATGCTGTTATGGAGCGGCAGAGAGAGTCATCCTAACCCCTCTGGGTTTGTCTGTGTTGGTTTCAATCGAAGTTGGAGTTTATAGCATAATAAACGGTGATTGATTCGCCTCTGCTCAGTCTTCCAGGCGTCTTAGCTTAGCCGTTAGCCTTTTCTTTTTGTACATTTCTATACGCCAATACTTGTAAAGATTAATTGGTTGCCATTTCAGGTAAACGGATGCTTTGTTATCAAGGTGAAATCTGTGGGCCTCCACCCTGACTTCCTGTTTTTATTTATTTTGCTCCGTGGGAATGTTGTCCCGCGGAATGGGCGCGGGGCTGGGCAGCGCGTGGCGTGCGGCAGGACAGCAGCAGCAGCCGCCGGTTTCCGTCTCAGTCCGTTCACTGCAAACAAAGCCGATATTGATCCGGGAATGCGCTGACGCAGCGGGTCGCATTGTGAGACGTTCCTCTGTTAGACGTGGAGAATCCCACTCACTCCACGTTTTGACCACCCTCCCCCCCGGTCAGCGATGCAGATTCCATCGGGGGGGGGGGATGCTAGTCGCCTTTCCAGAAACTTCTAAACGGACGGTTCCTGCTGACTGGGATGCTGGGACATCTGCGGAGTTGCCCTGGTTACCATGGTGATCTGGGTTCGGGGGGCGGGGCTCCTGCACACCTATCCGCTGCGTCTCTAATATCATGCACCCCGTCGAGTCGAGTGTAAAGGCGTGAGCCACCTGGTCAACCATGAAGCTGCGAAGGCCTCCCTGTGCCTCTGGGTCTGAACCCAGCCATATTTTTAGCTCCCAAACATGCACTCGGTGATGCACGGCTGCCCCAGACTGGTGTGGATAGGCAGAGTTAGGTGGGGAGCTCGGATGTTTAGACTCGCAGACAACTGAGGAGAGGTGGCTTCCTGTTGCTGTTACCTTAACATTGTTCCTGTGTTTTTGAACCGGATTGGTCCATGTGTCCCATCTCACCCCCCAGGTAACATGCTGCCTGTGTTCTGTGTGGTGGAGCACCATGAGAGTCCGGTCGAGTTCACCGACGCCCGCGAAGAGCACGCCGAGTTCGTACTGGTGCGGAAGGACATGCTGTTCAACCAGCTGATCGAGATGGCTCTGCTCTCCCTGGGCTACTCCCACAGCTCGGCGGCCCAGGCCAAAGGTACCGAAAAGCCTCTCAGACTCACTCCGCCCCCCCCCACCCACCCCAGATGGGAAGTCGCCGCCAAACGGAAGCCAGCTCCTGCAGATTAATCATTTTACGGCGGACGTCTGGAATGCGCCCGGCCAGTGGTCGCAGGTGCTCTCTGTCCCAGAACTGCATCGTGCTCAAAGGCCGGATTTTTCATTTTTAATTTTTTTTTTCCATTGTGAAGTTCAAAGCCAGAGACATCCATCAGCCACCTGACAGCTGGCCGCCACTTGGGGGGGCGGGACTGCCGATTGCAGATTTTTTGTTTTTGTGTGTTTAAATAACCGACCCGCTTCCCACTTGTAGCCACGTGCGGCTTTGCCAGCTGGTGGGTTTCAAGTTTTTTTGTGTGCTTTGTTGCGCCCTGTGGCCCAGCCTCAAAGTCAGGGGCATTTCTAGGATTTTTTCTTTTCTTTTTAAAGTGGGGGGGCATTAGAGACACCATATTTCATATAGTGGCGCCAGCCTTATTAGCCAGTGATGTGTTTTGAATTGGCGAGTGACAGGGCAGTGGGCCAGTCAGCTTGTGGCCCGCCCCCTCCATGCCACGCTGCTCAGAGTGTCCCCCTGTTCCACGGCAGGCCTCATCCAGGTGGGCAGGTGGAACCCCGTTCCCCTGTCCTACGTGACGGACGCCCCTGACGCCACGGTGGCAGACATGCTGCAGGACGTCTACCACGTCGTCACGCTGAAGATTCAGCTGCACAGGTCGGACCCCCCCTGGGTGGGCTTTTCGACATGGTACCTGCAGACCACCGATGCTCACATACAGTCACGACCCTAACTCTAATTACACAGCCTTATTTGCCTGATCAATGACCTTCTGCACCTAGCGCTCCCTTATTAGTCCTGGGGAAGCTTCTAGAACAGCCAGGTGTCTTAATGTGACTCTGTACGCCTTTACAAGCACGTCCACCTAAACTGTGTGGTTAACAAGTATCGGTGACATTGAGAACCTTGTACACTGCGTTGCATCCCTGGAAGATGACTGTGGACGTGCGTTAAGATTCAAGACGCCATTCGTCCAAGTGCCGACCTGGATCTGAGGTCTCTAGTCCTCTTTTATCTAAAACTGGTGCCATGTTCAGCCTTGTTTGTGTTCAGTTTTTCCCTTTGTACACAAAGGCAGAAATTCAAGGCAGAAATGTCACCTACCTCATATACATTAAGTGTTCCGTGTGTGTGTGTGTGTGTGTGTGTGTGTGTGTGTGTGTGGGCAAACCAACTCAACCCCCCCCCCCCCAACACCTTAAATTGCTCGGCCAAGCAGATCAGAGCAGGAAGGTAGAAGTAACGTGGAATAATAGTCGCCGTATGCAGCTGATGTATAATTCATGCATCAACACAGCAGATGTGTTGTATAAAGTAATTAACTAATCAGAACAATCAGGGGGGGGAGGGGGGTGGAGGCTCTCCAGATGGATCTGCATCATGCCCCAAATGAAATCTGTCTGTCTTGTAGGAACACATCCAGCTCCCTGTCCTGCTCTAGGATCACTCTCCCTCCGCTCTCTCGCTCACTCCCTGCCCCGCCCCCCATTTTCTCCAGTTGCCCGAAGCTGGAGGATTTGCCCCCCGAGCAGTGGACTCACTCCACCGTGAGGAACGCCCTAAAGGAGCTGCTGAAGGACATGAACCAGAGCTCGCTGGCCAAGGAGTGTCCCCTTTCGCAGGTAGCCGCCCCTCTCTGGCCCTTCCCAACGCCCACGGACCGGCTCCCACATGAGCTCAATCCCCAGGCAGCTTCTGGTCAGGCTGCCGTCTTGGATACAGTTAGTGTTTTTTCAGTAATTTACATTGCTATTTGCAGGGTCCGCATTCAGCAGAGATGATGTAAGGGATAGTGCGACTTCAGAACAATCTGCGACTGCCGAGCGTAACTGAACCAAGTAATTCTATATCTGTGCTGAACAATAGGGCAAGAGGGACCCCTGAGTTTTGAACGAATCTAAATGAGAGGTTCAGAGTTTTTGACCACCTTGTGCTTTAGTGTGGCCCGTAATCGTGATGCGTTTCTCAATTGTAAACATTCCATGGAACGATTGCTGGGATATCAGCTCTGAGCTGTTAGTCTATGTCTCACAATAAGAGTTTTTGGATTGGCCCACCAAGGGCGATGCTGATGTAAAGGCTCCCCTGGTAGCATGCGAGTGCTAGCAGGATGATGCTAATCAAAGCCTCCTTACCCCCTTCCTGGACCTCTTCGAACCGTCAGCCATTGCATGGCTCTGCCGGGCTGCCAGCACTCTGTAGCATCTCAGCCTCACTGAGCTTATCCACAGGTGGTGAACCGGGAGGGGGTTGTGGGGTTGGAGCCCATCCCAGGCAGCATAGGGTTCAAGTTAGGGGTACACAGTGGATGGAATGCCAGTCCAAGGCAGAGTTCATAGTATTAAGTTATGATCCGGGTGGAGAGCCAGTCTCTGAATCCCCGAGGAAAGCAATCATGCTACTGAGAAGGACTTGGGCATTGTCTGAAACAGCAGCTGATTGCACATGGCTCAGATCACCGATGAAAATGACTCTGGTCGCCATGGCATCCTAATGTACACTTTTTTTTTTTAAATGACTCTGGCTGGGTCTGACACCGAGAGCAGCGTTTCCCAACTGCTACTGATGGCAGTCGAGATATTAACTTTACCTGGGGGTGTTACAGCATTGTGGAGGGAGGCAGGAATCTATTTTATCCTGCCACTGAAATGCCGTCCTGCACCGCTACACCACTCAGAGTGGGTAGGCGTGTCCCCCCCCACCGTGCTCGGGACAGCTGGTTATGCAGCTTACCAGCTGTTAATACTCTACTGCAGAAAAATATTGATACGTTTTGTTGTTATATCGACGACGACCGTGGATTTACACCATCTTTGTCGTCTGCTCCGTTCATTTAACACTTTTTTTTTTTCCCTTACCGCGTGTGGGTTAGATTTGACCTCAGCCTGCAAAATGAAGTACACCAGGCAGTTTGTGTAGGTTACTGATTTATTTTTCACAATCACAGATTTTTTTTTTTATTTTTCATTTTATGATGTTTATTTTTAAAAGCGTGTAACATCACTCTGCGGTTTGCGTGCGACATATATATACACACACAGTATATACTGCTTAATAGGCTGGTTATTCCTGCCGCAGTATTCGTTTATTTTTATTAATTTTTTTTAAGCATTATTTAGTTTTGTTATGGTTTTAACATGCCGCGTCTAGCGGGGACCCAGGGTCTCGAACTATGACGAAACAGGCAAAAATAGCGGTTGTAGAAAACAGGAATGCCTGCCGGATTTTTCCGTTCCAGGGTTGGCATTTTCACGACGTTAAGGCCTGTAGTCCCAGGAAGGAGTGTGTTAGAGAGGCTCGCGGACGGAGAGGAGGGGTGACCTCACCGCCGCGTCGCGGGCAAACCAGCGCGTACTTTCACCGCGCGGCGCGTAGCCGCTCTCACGTGTGCGTTCTGTACTGTGCAGGCCGAGTGTGTCGAGTAAGAAAGGAAGAGCGTTTCAGCTACAGCATCGGCTAATTACTGCTTCATCGCGATTCATCGTTCAGGACGATTTATTACATCAGTTCCCAACCCTCAGCCCCCAACTTAAAAAAAATATATATATATTTTGTAAACCTAAGGTCTGATCTTCTAAATCTATGCCTTTTTGGGTTTTTTGTGTGTCCCCCTCCCTACATACCCCTACGCACAAGAGGAATCCCTCCCGAAGCAGTTATTCTCTCGCACAGCAGAAAACCATCAAAAGCCATCTTTGTGGCTTGTGGATTTAAAGTGACAGCATTCCTCCTCCCCCCCCCCCCCCCCCTCCGCTGCCGATGTCAGAAGAGTGTAATTAAGATGCGTTAAATGGGGGTGGAATAACCCATGTCCCCCATACAATAGAAAGCGGATATTTGGTGCGCTTGGTGCCAGTCGGCAGGTTCGTGGGGTGAGTGGGACCCGCATGGTGACGCCTCTGAGCGCCTCTCCCCTTGACGGAAGCTAGAGATTGTTTTGGCAGATAGTGTCTCCTGATTCTTCCTGGGCACGGTGACAGGGTTGGGAGATGGTTATCACTTAAAGGGCCCGTGTCAGACCGCGCTCTCGCTGCTCCCTACGTCGGCTCAGAGGACGCTTCCACCCGCCCACTTCAGCGCTGTTGCTCCCAAAACCTTTTTTTTTTTGAACAAACGCCAACCTTAAATTTATTACAGCATTTGTGCCAAGTCAGTCAAACCAGAGGCCTGTAAGGTGTTTTGATTTTACTTAAATAATGGTGGTGATTTATGGCAATTTTGACTGCGAGGCATCAGTCAGCTTTTATTTCTTTTTTTTATTTTGCATTCCTTTATCGATGTTTAGTAATAATGAGTGAATTTTAGGTGTCACTTGTAATTTTAGCAGCGAATGCCTCCGGTGTGTCCCGAGCCAAAGTGTAAATACGTTTAAAGTTGGCCCAAAGCTAATTACAAGAACAATTATGCGATTATGTGCAGGGATCATGTAGCAGTTTGACTGCACTGTATGAGAAACACGGTTAAAAAAAGAAATTATATTTCTGTAAATGCGCAGTGTATATATATGACATGTAGATGTAAACATAGGCAAACGCAGCCAAAGAGCATGTTTTTATTGGAATTCTCCTTGATTTAAAGGGGTGTGTCAGTCATGTTAATTTTTAATTGGGCCCCGGTGAACCTGTGGGTCCTGCATGTAGAATAACGTTCTTGAGGGGTTCTGGGACTCGTCGGGCTTCGAGATTCACTCCGACCCGCCAGTGCAGTGCAGCTCGAAATTCACCCTTAGGAGTGACTCTTAGAAAGGTGTCTGAGATGATGCCCCCCCCCCCCCCCCAAAGGGACACTTCAGTTCATTCTCTAGGCGCGTCAGGCAGACGGGGCAGAAGCCGCCCTTTCGTGCTGCATCTCCTTAGCCGGAAGTTGTTCCTTTTTCACTATTTACCATTTTTCATGTGTTTTTTTTTTTTTCCCTTGGAAATGGCGAAGACGGCGAAGCCGGCGTACCTGTATCCCGAAAACAGATGGTTTAGTCTTTTGAATATTTATAACAATCAAACTCTCTGCCATGAGCCCCCAGGGCAGCGGGAACATCGTTTGCTTTAATAAAAGGAACTCCCCCCCCCCCCCCCCCCTCCCCCCACTCACCCTCCCCCAACCCATTTCTTGTTTGTGGAGAATGGATTAAAATAAATATGAAAAGTTGGGATCAAAATGTAAAGATGGCACCGGGTCGCGTGGGGGGGGGGGAATCATATCTGCTTACTGATTCTGTGTTTTTCACATCAAGGTAAAAAAATAGTTTCTTTTAGCAGATTGTGGCAAATGACTCACAGTTATTTGCTGGGGGGGGGGATTCATCTCTGCTTATTACTGGTGTTTATCTTTTTATGGAGGCTGTATTTGAACATTGCAGATTTTCCTCAAAAATTTAGTGTCTGTCCCCCCCCCCACACACACACACACACACACACACACACACACACACACACACACACACACACACACACACACACACACACACACACACACACACACAGACACACACACACACACACACAGAGTGTACCAGGCTCTTGCACAACGTGCCTCTAAACGTTTATCTCTGTGCCGCCAGGTTCCACGTCTGTTACACACAAATGGATTTTGGGTTTTATTACCTTTTCTGATTGGCAGTTTAAAAAACAAAAAAACTGCCATATACACATTTTTATTTGAGAAAAATCCCCTTTCCTTGCTTTTCCTCCGGGAAAAATGGCCCATGTTCTCCGCAGCCTGGGGTGTCCCCGCACGCCGCCTTTAACGTATGTGTCCCACTAACAATTTTCCCCCTTTTCCTTCCTTTTCAGAGTATGATCTCCTCCATTGTGAACAGCACTTACTATGCAAACGTTTCTGCAGCCAAGTGCCAGGAATTCGGCCGGTGGTATAAACATTTCAAGAAGACAAAGGATATGATGGGTAAGTGGAACGAAACTGGTGGAAGGAACAAAAAAAAACCTTGTTTAGCCGGGAATTTGTTTAGTGCCCTTCAAATGAACGGCTACATAATGCCGTTGGCTTGCATTTGCACTGCGTTCTGCATTGGGCTGATTGTCTAGATTTTTTTTTTGTGTGGAATCCCACAGACAGTTTTTTTTTTTTCTTTCTTTCTGAAAACACGTGTCAGTCACTCCGTCCTCATGCTTTATGAAAATCATGAGCTCCTTGGTAGCTCCCAAGGTGGCAGGGGCGGAATGTGCGGCTGGGTTTATGAGGCCTGTAGCCTTAGCATGCTAGCATTCTGCTGACCTTCACTGTTTGTGCCCCCCCAGGTAGCCACCTTTCTCCTCGACAGCCCCCACAGCCCCCACAGCCCCATCCCGCTAATTCTACAAGGACTTTTCGATTTAGCGGCCCAGTGCTGCTAGGTGAAAGTTGGTCTTTGGTGACTGTCCCTTTCAATAAGAGAGAGGCTGCCATCGAAACCAACCTATCAGACTCCTCTAATTAACGAGCCGCTAATTATTGATGGTTGGGTTTATGATGCTGTGCACGCCGGCCCAGCTGTTCACGTTACGTTAGTGTGTCATCATTTCTGGAGGGATTTATGAAGGTGGGGTGAGTGAGGGGGGTGCTTGGGACCGGGTGTGACCACTGAGGTGAGGAGAAGCCCGTTCTGCAGATCCGCAGCGCCTAAAAATGCGGATCAGGCCTTGTCTGATGTGGCCGGGACAGTAGTTCTCCCGGTGAGACCCACAGACCTGATCGTGGCCTGCGTTGATTTATTCATATTCTTTGATTTCTTTGCAAAGCTAGTCGGCTGGGGGAAGTTGAAAATCCTTATCTGACCCTTTTTGTCTCTCTCGACCGACGCCTCCCAGCCCAAAACTTTATCTCGTGCCAGAACTGGAAAACCCAGATGAGTTGCTTGTGAGCATCCTGTGTACTTGTGCTGCACCAGTACATTACAACTCTTATTTACTGCCTGAGTTCTTTTTATTTTTTTTTTGCCTGCTATCAATTTGTCACAAATGTTTTACAGCCGTCTTTTCCCCCCACGGGAAGCCAGAACTGGAAAACCCAGTTAGCTGATATTGAGAAACGATCAAACCAGGAGAGCAACTCTTGAAATGTGAAACGTGTGTGATTTCACAGTCTGATATTACGGCTGTGGGGGGGGGTCACCGGGCTTGCGGTGTGGTCTGCGTTTGGACAGAACTTTTAATCATGATTCTACAACAGCTCTTCACAGTCTTCTATAGTGGGCATAAAACTCAGGCCCAAAGCCTTCGTTTAATGTTCCACAGTCCTGCTTCATTTTGTGTGTCACCCAAACTGAACCTCCTGTTATCAGGGGTTCCCTTACCCTGACCGCAGGGACTCTCAATAGAATTCCTCTCTCGGAAAGCTGGCCTCCACGTTTGACGGCACCGGCGACTAATAAAGCCCACCGGAGTCTCAGCGGGGCGCCTGTCAAACTTTCCCCAGGCGTTAGCGTTGCGCCGCTAGCCAGCGTCTGGCTGTCATCGCGGTTGCCTCTGCGGCGTTTGTTTGGGTGTGTGCGTGCCGGTGACTGCGCGTGTGGCTGCCTCTCAGCGTTTTCTCAAAGCTTAGCTTTCAGAGAGGACGGTAGTAGGGTGTGAGATTATATGAGAGCCGAGATTTATTCCAGTGTCTGTCTGCTTTCACTGTCCCCTGCTTTTGTACCCCCCTATCAGTTACGAAGGCTTATTTGCTTGTAATTGTTTGGGGGGTTCTTATTCCTACCCCCCCCCCCCCACACACACACACTGCTGCTGGAATATTACATCTTTTGAAGTTTTTTTTTTTAACCAATAAACGCAGCATGCGTGGGTCCCCATGGGGTCGATCTCTCCCTCTTACTCACCGTTCTTGTTTGAAGTGCTGAACTAGCAAACGATCACTTTCCTGTTTCATTTGCTTTTTACTTCCACCCTGTATTTAACATTTCCATTGAAAACCCACGTCAAATACGAAATCAGCAGGGCTGGCTTGTTTTGAAATGAATCCCAGCCTCCTCACTCAAAATTCTACCCGCTACTATCAAGCTTCACCCCTGAAGTTTATGCACATACTTAACGGCACAAATAAGGAGATCAGGTGTGTCTCCCCCTCTGCGGGTGAATGGACGCTGCCATCTCCTGCGCGGTGATCAGAAGAGGGGCGCCACGTTCGGACTGATGTTCGAGCCGCTGATGCTTGTCTGTGTGTTTGATAGCTGTGTACCAGCTTTCAGTTGGTGTAAATGCTTCCCCTGCGCTAAGTATCCCAAGCGGTTTGCGTTAAACCCCTGATCCTAAACACATCATGCTTTAATTTCCGCGGTATCGCCCTCTAGGATCAGCGGTGATGGTGAAGTGGCCCTCAGGATAAACATCTATGACCCTCTTAGTGTAGAATGCTTTGTTTACAATCCCAGCCCTTTTATTTATCTGTAAGAGTGCCGTCGTCTTATCAGTGACTGTCTAAACCGCACTGGAACTTCTGGTGGAAGTTTACCCAGAAATCCCCCTAACTGGCTTCTCATCCTCCTTGGGTCTTTGCTGCTGTCTCACACTCCTTGTTGTTGGATTGGGAGAGTTAGACACCATCTGCTTGTGATGCCAGAGATTAACGTCTTTACCCCGTTCTGTGAGTGGCGGTATCCCGGCACTGTTGGCACTGCGCTTCGTCCATGTGGCCCACGAGTTCCAGAATTCTGTAACAGCCCTGGCTTGGGTCTCGCCAGTGCTGTCGCTGTGCTCATGTGTGTGTCTGTCTCTCCCATGCTCTTCCTGTTCAGTGGAGATGGACAGTCTGTCTGATCGCTCCCCGCCAAGCTCCAACCACGGGGGTTACAGCCAGCAGCCCATCCCGGGCAGTACGGCGGAGCACCCGTCCTCACCCGCCCCCCTGTCCCACGGCGGCCAGCCCTCGGTCCGTGCCCAGCTGCCCGGCCTGCACCCCGGCCTAGTCTCCACGCCCATCAGTCCACAGCTGGTCAATCAGCAGCTGGTCATGGCGCAGATCCTCAACCAGCAGTACGCCGTCAACCGGCTCCTGGCCCAACAGTCGCTCAGCCAGCAGTACCTGAACCACCCGCCCGTGAACCGTGGCCTCGGCAAGCCCCTGGAGCCGCCGGCGGCCGCCAACTCCGAGGTCTCGTCTGAGATCTACCAGTGGGTGCGTGACGAGCTGAAGAGGGCTGGCATCTCACAGGCCGTGTTCGCCCGCGTAGCCTTCAACAGGACACAGGTGCGCAGCTGCCTCTCTCTCTCTCTCTCTCTCTCTCTCTCACACACGTGTGTGAGACTTGCATCCCAGAACAGTCCTCTTTACTCTGTCCTCAGGTTCGATCATGATGTAGCAGGTTCTATTAATGCTCAGATGCTGCTTCTCATACCTGTTGTGGGAGTCACATGGCATCACCCAGCACGCCGACAGGGAGCCGTCGGTCGTCTTTCTGTCAGCCCCACGAGTGCCGTAGCGTCCCCTAAATCACCTTTTAATCATAGATCATGCCAGCGCCTTGCAAGTTTCCTGGTAGACAGTCACTGTCACCCCCCCCCCCCCCCCCCCCCCACGTGTTTTATCTCAGCGACACGCGCATCTTCCCAAACTGCGTCAGTTATGCTCGCACACCTGCGTCGTCTTCCGGTGCCGGTGGTGACGCTACACCCAGCCAAGGTGTCACTGTCCCCTTCACTGGCCTCCTCCAGATCACGGCGGCGGTATCTCAATCTCAGCCGCTTATCGGGCACGGTGGGGGCGCACAGGACCAAGTCACGGTACCTTCCTGGGCCACGCCCGTGTCTTTCGCTGATGCCGCGGGGTGCTTTTATTTTATTTCCCCCTCCTTTTCTCTCTTATTCTTTCGCTACAGTAGTCAGGAATTAGCCCACGCAAACAGGCCTGTGGAGGAGGAGCCATGAGCACCAAGGCGAAGCCTCGCATTGTTATTAAAGGCAATTATTAGAACAATTTACCCTCCGATTCCTGTCGAGATGCAGCGCCATGACAACGGCGGTGAGACTGAGGAATGTCGCCACAGTAAAAAACGCACCTGGCCGGCCGCCAGCTAGGGGGCGGGTGAACGGGGGGGGGGTGTGTGTGTTTCGGTCACGTACCACCAGCAGAAGCTACAGATAGAGATGGTTTCTACAGATTTTTTTCCTGGGCTAGTCGCTGCAAAGCTCGGCTCCCCGATCCGCCTTTGAAGTTCTATGTTTCTGATAAAATCTTCCTGGATCAGTGGAATAGCTTTTTCTTTTTTTTTTTTCTCTCCTTCACCTCCCCCAGCAGTGAAACAGTGGGCAAACAGTGGTGGTTTTGTGCAGACTGGCAGGCTTTCCTGCACCCCCCACCCCCTACAATTGCCAGTCTTCTTCAGTCCGTTTTCCACACTGCCTAACAGTCTCTGCATTTCTTCTGCTGTGTTTTAATGCACCCCCACCCCCCCCCCCCACCGTTGGCCCTTCCTCATCCAGTTGGCTTGGCTTCTGCCCCACCGAGAGCTCGACTTGCTTGCAGTTTGTATGTTATTATGTAGCTTCACGGCGTGTAGATAAGACTGTACGCTGACTTCCCCCCCACACCCCCATCAACACGCCATTATGAATCACTTTATTTAATCAAGGATGAGTAGTTAAACTGTTAAATTCAGCCCTGAATTCTGTTATGATTCTCGAGTCAGTAACAATATTCCTTATTTGTACGTCACACCCCGTGAACAAACCCTAAAGCCTTTCTCGTACTGCACAGTTCTCACCAATTGTAGTGCAGCAGCTCGAGGATTCTGGCCAATCAGACATTGTTTAGTTCGGTCATCCAATCACACGTGTCCGTTCAGCTTTGACGCTTCTTGCGAGGCCGGTCCCGAGGAGCCGTCATGCGTCCCGCCAGCTTAGTACCTCGGCTCGGTCTTCAGATCCGTAAGTCATTTGCTGTATCAGAGCCCCTGGAAGAGTGACGCGAGTCCGGTGTGTGACGCTGATGTTGTCAGGCTGCCTTAGAGTCGCCCCGCTGTGCTTCACCCTGGAATGTTCACAGGGCAGCATTTATTATTACCTTATTATTTTTAAATTGGTAAGGTGAGCCATCTCATTTTTTAAAATTACAAAGATATTTAAATATCTTATAAACCATATTCCACTGATGTTGGTAAAGGTTATTGATCGTTATTTAAAAATGATGCTTAGTTAAGTCTTTAGCCGGTTTCAATACATTTCTGTTTTTATCACTCCCCCCCCCTCGATGTCCTACTCCCCATTTGTAATAGGTCTGACGCTCTAACTTAGTTTGTCACTTGCTTTCTCCCCCCCCCAGGGCCTGCTGTCTGAGATCCTGCGTAAGGAGGAGGACCCCAAGATGGCGTCGCAGTCCCTGCTGGTAAACCTGCGCGCCATGCAGTGCTTTCTGCAGCTGCCCGAGGCCGAACGAGACCGCATCTACCAGGACGAGCGAGAACGCAGCCTCACTGCCGCCTCCGCCATGGGTCCTGCCCCCCTCCTCAGCGCGCCTTCGCCCCGGTCCGCCCAGGTATGGCTCAGCCCCGCCCCTCTGTCCCCCACCTCTTTGTGCCTGCTGTCCTTTCATTGGACAGTTGCCTGGCAAATATACCCATCACTGTTAAGTAAAACTTATAAGCACAAAAATGTGGTAAAAATGCATCCGTCTAGCATGTGCCCGGGGTCGTGGGGGGGCCTGGAGCCTGTCCCAGGCAACACTGACCAGTTTACAGATGCCAGTTAGCCTCTCAGCTTCCAAAGACAGGCAACACTGGGAGAACTGTACACACACTGAGCTGGGGGTGGGACACAGACCTGCAACCCTGCGGGCGTGAGGCCAGGCTGCTACCCGCTGAGCCACAGTGGCGAATATCGCATGACTGTTTTAAAAATCGGCCTTTTTTTAGCAAATTTTAAAACTGAACGACAACAATACTAGTGATGCGCTGGTGCGCCTGTCCGCCCTGCGCCCAAGCATGTGGATTCACCAGGACATCATTACTGCCTGGCTGATGTTTCAACCCCCACCGTTCCCCAGCCTCCAGGGTTCGAGTGGCTCTTTAAAAAGCCACGTGGCAAATTTTTCCACTTAAGTGGCTTTGCCAAGCCACTGGCCTAGAGCGGGATGGGAGGTCGCCCGCGTCGACCCGTTGAAGAGCCTCTTTTTATAACGCGCGTGAAGTGGGTCCTTCTGTGCCCTCCGCGGCACAGGCTGTGGTCCCAGGACAGTGCCAGTGAAGCGGATTGGACCCCCCAGAACCTACGTGGGCTGTAGACAGGATGGTGTGGCGGATGGAGTCAGACAGAGGAGAGTCGAATTCCGTTCCCTGACAAGTGGAGACTTTATCCCCTGAACATAATGGCTTAAGTTTGGCAACCCAATGGCTCTCGATGCGATTTTAGCTCACGAGTGTCTAGAATGTTCTAGTGCGATGCCTTCTAGCGCTGAGTTTCTGTTTAGGGGATGGCGGGAGTTTAGGGTTGGCATGTTGGATGGTGTGGGGCTGGTGTTTGTCGCAGCAATCAGCAGGTCACTTTCATGCATTGCTCTTTCTTTGTCGGTCAGTCAGAACGAACGCAGATAATTGTGTACTGATGTCAGACGGGTGGGTCAGCGGATACCTGCTACCTATTGTATTTTTTATATTATGTTATGGGGTTTTGCCTTTAACAGCCCTTGCAGATTCCCACCCCCAAAGTCTCCAGTTACAGACGTGGGATGTGGGAACTGTGCAGGTGGCCTCTGTGTCGTACTGCCGCGTCCCCCCCTAGTGCCCCCCACCCCTCCCCGGCCAGTGGCGTGTTCTGAGCATGCTCCCAGCGCTCCGTCGCTCAAGGATAACTTGATTATACGTGGAGGCAGCCTTCCCGGCAGGTTTGTTGTTTTCCTGTGTGCCAGAGAGCAGCGTGTGGCTGACAGCTGGTCACAGGAAAACACCCCAGGCTCGTTGGGGGGGGGGGGGGGGGGGAGGGATTGAGTGTTGGGGGGGGGGGGGGGGAGAATCAGGGAGGTAGGGGCATCCAACCACACAGCATTATTGTATGTGCAAGCAGGCTGAAGAACACTTAAAAAATACTAATTAATTAGAATGAGCTTCTTCGGAAGGCTGCCGGCTGTTTGCTTAGCATGGGAATGGCGGTCACTGGGGCCTGTTCTCCCCAGACTGCGGATAAATGCCATCTTCCTCCCTTGGAGTCAGGAGCCCAGGCTGCCCACCTCACTCCCCCGACCTCATGGGTCTGAACCCTTGAGCTTCCCTGCAGATGGATAGTTTGGAGTGGAACCCTGCAGATGACCAGAATCTCAGCATGGCCTGTGGTCCTCATTTTAAATATTTAAGCTTCATTATGAGCAGGACAAATACTCCAGTGATGTATAAATGTTGACAACTTATGTCTGGGTAATCTGTCCCCCCCCCCCCCAAAATGGATGCCCCCTGTTGTTCAGTCATACAGTGCCGGATGCATCAGGCGCGTCCCCCCAGGGGAGCTGGCCTTGTGAGGACATTTTCGCAGAGTGGTACTGGGACGATGGGTTTTGTAATGTTGCCCTTTCTCTACCCCCCAGCCCCGAAGAGAGGACTGCGGCAGCACCAGGCAAGATGACTGGCACCCCCGGGTCCCTGTTGGGGTGTCCCCTGTGAGTACCCACGCCAGCACTCTCAAACTCGCGGCTTCTCATGATAGCCACTCCCCCCAGTGTGACCTGCCCCCCCCCCCCCCCCCCCCCCCCGGTGCTTGTCGCCCAGGTGAAGCCGTCACCACTACCCGCCGAGCGCAATGGCAAGCCGGAGAGCTGCGTGCTCAACATCAGCGCCTCCATCTATGAGGAGATCCAGCAGGAGATGAAAAGGGCCAAGGTGTCGCAGGCCATGTTCGCGAAGGTGGCCGCCTCCAAGAGCCAGGTACGCCCCCCCCCGCACCCCCCCACCCTGCACCCCTTCCAGGGAGACCCGGTCCCTGTCTTCTCGGGGTCTGTCCATCATTCAGATGCTCAGAGACCCGCAGGAAACGTGCTGTCTTGGCGATGAGTTGCATGTACCTGGATGTTTTGAAACATGAATCTGCAACATGCCGTTGCCATGGTGACATGAGATTTCCCCCCCTCCCCATATCATGTTGTAGCAGGTAGACCACCCCAGGAAGGTCTGCAGGAGAGGGTAGCGGGTTTTAGCTGGTGGAGCGGACCATGCTAGGAGATGGGGTGAGGAGATTTTTCCCAAGTAAAGCTCTTCCCCCCCCCTGACTGAAGGGTGTGGAAATGCGTGTCCCATACGAATGCGATGAGGTCTGCGGTCAAGAGGTGTCCTGCAAATGTCACGCCCAACTTGTTCTGCTAATGTCTGCTCCACCTGCAGCTGACGCTGTTTGAGAACCCCACCCCCACACACCCCATCCTCGCTGGTCTGGAAGGCAGTAGCCAGTTGGGAGGTGGGGCATCATCCAGGCTGCTGCTTTTGGCCAGTGGCCTTGGCACCCCTCCTGCAGGAATTCAATCGCGGCTCGTGGTACTACGAGTCCTGGGGTCCTGTGTGTGTGTGTGTGTGTGTGTGTGTGTGTGTGTGTGTGTGTGTGTGTGTGTGTACGCGCGCGCTTCAAAGGGCCGGCCTGGCCATATGGTCTCCTCTTTGGGTTAACAGACTCACTGGGCCTTGATGTTCCAGGACTGAGCTGTTCGCTGCTTGTTGGACGCTGTACGTCGTGGTTGGTGTGTGTGTGTGTGTGTGTGTGTCTGTCTGCATATATGAATATATTTTCCCCCTCTTCCTGTGACACTCCATTAGGTCACATTTTTTGGGCTGAAGGTGCTGTTGCGTCAGGCTTATTTGACTGGGAGTTCACTTAGTGGTGGGTGGCTCTCTACAGTGGGTGTGGTTAAAATAGGGTTTTCTTCAAGGAAAGTTGGGAATTTTATAATGCTAATGCTGCTGCTGCTGCTCCTGCTAACAGTAATGAGACCTCGGTGCGTGAGGTAATTCAGAGAGTTTCCTGCAATCCTGCCTTCGCACCCTATTGTTTCCAGCGGTGCTGGCAGTGCGTGTAAACAGTGACTGTAATAATAATCTGTTTATCACGCCACCCCTGAGTGGGCCTCCCTCCTCCTCCTCCCTCTTTGTTCTACCTCGGCCCCCACCTCCCCATCATTTCCACGCTGCGATTGGCGTTGCCGTGGGCGAAGCCCACATAACCCAGGGGGGGCCACCTGGAGGCCTCCCAAAGCCTCCCCCACCAAACACACACACACAAGGAGGTTTTCGTTATTAGCGGGGTGCTAATGGAGCCTGACCAGATGAAGGGCAAAGAGCGCCCCCTACGGAATCCCCGGCCCCCTGCGGAACACCGCTCCCCACCTCCCAGAGTCGCGATAATGCAGCAGGGTGCTGTCTGCCCATTGGCTGGTGCTTTCTCACACATGGGACAGCGCTATTTTCACCCCCCCACCCCCCAACTTATACGATGCACGTCAAATGACGAATGTCAAGGGATGGTGCCCGCGGCAACGGCAGAGTGAGGGAAGTGCTGTTGTACCATTGCGCGGTGAACGTTGATTGAATTAACGGGCAGCGGCCGCTTGTCCCCTGTGCTCGATCAGGGGGTTGGGGGGAGTGAATGAGTTACTGAAGGCACCACAGCACTGCCACACAGAAGCATCTGCCAAATAAATAAATAAGCGCCACCCCAGAGGGCAGGATGGGTTGTTTCACACCGGTTTCTGTGGCAACGGAACAGCGAATGTCATTCAGCGGGCCCGTACACTGGGGAGGTGGCTCAGCCCAAAACCGGGGGCGCCTTTCCAGGTGACGTTATTGTCTGTAGACATTGTCGGCTCTGCCAGCCCTCCCCAACTTCCTACCTTGACAGCCATCATCCACGGAGGTGCATGGGGGCGCCGGGGTGCATGTTGGGTGGACCAGCCGACATGGCGAAGTAGGGAAACGGCCATCAGGTTTTTTTTTAATAATCAATTTATCTACTTATCTCGTTGCTTGGGTGTAGTGTTTCCATAGAAACGGCCAGCAGAAGCCATCGCCGCACTGTGCTTTGGGGGGGGGGGGGGGGGGCACGGTTTTTAAGCGAGCCGGAGACCCCCGGACTTTTGAATAATTAATTCAGCGCGTGAGTTTTTACCCAACAGCAAGCTGTCCCTGGAATGAGCCCCCTCCCTCGCCCGCTGTCCTCACACACAGCTTCTCCAGCATGTCTGCCCGCGTGCTCCTTTGTGCTACCCTGCTTTCCTTCTCCCCCTTTCGTGGTTTTGCTGTTGCCATAGCCTTTGGGAGCGCGATGTTATCTGGCACTTCGTGCCGCGTCCTTTCTTCCCAAGCCGTGTGAGCCGCGGCGCCCCCTACAGGGCACGACACGACAGCACAGGTCTCAATTAGCCACTGATGTTTCTTTGTCTTGTGCAGAGGTGGGGCTGAGATGAGGTAAAGGAGGGACTGCGATGTCCTGGCAGTCTTTGATACGTGGGGGGGGGGGTGTGCCATTTTGATCCTGTTTCTGTAGAACCCCCCACTCGCCCCCCCCTGGCAAGACCACACAGGGCTTGTTCTGAGTCCCATACTCGCTAATCTGATCAGGCAGGCAAACGCAGGGGGAAAAGCGCTTTAATGATGCCCCTAATTACCTCAAGTCAATACCAACTGTATTATTAGACTCCGAGAAAATATTCCATTAGGGCCCCCCCCCGCCCCCCCCCAGGACTCGCCGCGCACGCCGCTGCTGAGCGTCGCCTCCTCCCCCCCTGCCGCCTCGCTCGTGATTAATTTTATTTACGCGTGCAGGAGCGCGCGAGGTCGCACCTGCAGCCCCCCCCGGCCCCCGCCCAGCCTGCGGCCCACCCGCCTAATCAGATGTGTCATAATTACCATTCAGCGCGCCGCTGCCATGCGCCATGAAATATTCCGATTGAGCTGCTGCAAGCGGCCCTGCCAGGCTCAGCGAGGGCCCTGCCAGGCTCAGCGAGGGCCCTGCCGCTCTGGAAGCATTAGGCCCTGCTCCAGGCTCACTTGTTTTCCTGCCTCTCTCCTCGTCCCCAGTGTCACACGGGCACAGCATGCCATAGTAACACTCAATGCCCCGAGTGACCGGTTAAATGTCCTTTGGATGTGCTTGCTAACCCCCCCCCCCCCCCCCATATCAGAGACAGGAGAGGGAGGAAGGGAGGGGTCACCTGCTCATTCTCTTCCGGTTTGTAAATTGGTATCAGCCCCCACCATCACTTACATCTTTAATACTGAACAGCTCTTCCGATTAGGAAACGGCTCACACAGGTTTCTCACAATTCAGAGTAGCTGGATTTCACAGAAAAGTAGCACACTGCCGCTCTCCCGCGAGGCCATTAAACTTTCACGTGATGCTGAGTTAAATGTACAGCGTGGTGCACCTGTGTCACCCCCCCCCCCCACACCACTTAAGTCCAGGTCACCAGTAACGCTTTGAGAGTGGTTCTGGATTGAGTTACGTGCTGGATTAATTACAAATTTCCCAGCAAAGTTACCTTATCGAATTACTAAGCCAGCTTCCTTTGTGTTATAAATTTAGTCTGCTTTACTAATTCTTGACTTCATGTTCTCAGAAACATCACAAACTTAGCAGCAATCTGATGCATCCTCCTCGTGTCAAAGCTGTAGGATCTTATCGCTGCTTTCCGAATTACTGCTGGTTTGCTCGAAGAGTTAAATCAGAGTGTGGAGATGAAAAACATTTTACTCCAAATGGTGTGGTTATTAAGTAGCTCTCAGGTCCGCTTTTCGTGACGTGGCTGTCAGTGTTTGCCTTTGCTCCCGCTGGTGAGCTGTAGGCTCTGTGACTGACTGCTCAGGCTGCTGAGGTCCTCGGGTCAAAGTGAGGTGGAGGTGTGTGCCTCAGCAGGTTAGGACGCTGTGCCAGTCATCAGAAGGTTGCTGGTTTGAATCCCAGGGTTGGCAGAGTGAATTGTATATCACTTTGGGAATACGCTAAATAAATAAGGTAAATATGAAAAGAATATAAAACCTCTGCAGTGCTGTTATGATGATTTTCCTCCCAGCATTTGTCAGCAGTCATTTGTGATAAAGGTGATGTTTCAAATGAAGAGATTCCACTTACTTGTAGTTTGATTTTGTGGGTGTCGTCTAATAGCAAAATAGACCGTAAGACACTCTGATGGTCTTTACCGTCTCCCGTTGGCACATACGGCATCTTACCCCACACCTGCACTGAGGAGCGCGAGCTGTAAAGCTTCGGTACGGATGCGTCCAGGGAAAATTCCGGAAGCTCTCCCACAGCCGGACGTCGCTAGGAGGCACGAGGGACGGCAGCAACCGCATAGTGTCCTCCGCGCTAATCCTGCGAGGGAGGCGTGAGCCGGCGCCCCGCCAGGACCGGATGTGACGGCTTTGCACCTCAGTGGGTGGAGGAGTCGTCGGGGGCAACCAGCACGCAGCTGGAGTGCTCGTTTAAGGGGTTGACTGGGAGTTCAGGGCGACGGGGGGGTCAGGACGCTGGCCCACTTCTTCTTTTTTTTTTTTTCTTTTTTTTTCCTTTCCCCTTCCCGTTCTTGCAAAAGTCTACCTCTGCCAAGGAAATTTGAATAACCGCCCAGAGCTCTTACATTTGCATAATAAGATTCCCGCAAAAACGTGTCCATTCGGGACTAAATTCTGAGCCTCACTGGACTCAAACAGCCCATAAGAATCCAGCGACACCGGGTCGCATTTCACCGGCCGCCGACAGGGCCCAGTTGGGGGATACGGCGGGCAGGCGGGTGCCCGCCGTGGGCTTTGGACGCAGCACGTTATGCGCCGCATTCATCTGCGTGATGCTGTCTGCTGACGCTGGCGCAGGGCCAGCAAAAGGAACAGCATCGCTTTGTCTCTTAGGTTAATGTGGCTTTTTGGTTTTAATTGTTCTTGCTCTGTCATGGAGGAAAACATTCCTGTGCAGCCTGTGTTTTTAACCGCACCCCCCGCCCCCCCCCTTTACCAAATGGACAGACTCTGCTCAGAACGGCCATCACTGTTTGTTTTGGTCGGTCTTGTCATTTCGTCCTGGCTTCCGTAATGGCTCCCACAAACGCTCTGTGTAATTGCTCGTGGACAGCTGGCTTGCCCAGGACCCGTCAGCGGGGGAGGGGTTGATGTGCACAGCTGAGGTAGCGAGATGGCTTTTATACACGGAATGTCTTACCTGCTGGGGGGGAAAAGGGCCACGTAACGCTCCCATCACACCACCCCATACGTATGGATTTCGCAAATGAGATATGAGGCCTCTTCCTTTGTGCCCCCCCCACCTTTCCCTCCTTAACTGTCCCCTATCCATGCACCCCCACCACCTTGCTGTTATTACATGCCTGCACAACCAGGATGGGGAGTATTTTTGTGTCAAACTTACTCTGATATTCAACCCATTTGATCTTCCTGTATGATTCAAAGGCATCTCCGAGGTTAGTGACAAACATGATTAAAAAATTATATATTGTGTTTATTCATTCATACCCACATATAACATTCCTCCAGCCCCCAGGGGGCAAATAGGCCCTCACATCACCCCCAGGATGTGAGCTCCTACAATACTATTTACATCCTGCTCAACTTCCATGCTGTGGCATCAAAAAAGTTCGAAAAGGCACTTCAAATCGTTATTATCATTATCTCCAGTACAAAAAAAGGTCAACTTCCCACCTTGACACCCCCTTAAAGTGTTAAAATTGAGCGGGATGGAGGTTAATCATGTGATATGCCACTCACGTCAAGGGTGTATACATATGTACAGCCTGTTTGCAAAGGATTGTGGGATGCAGATTTCAGGAGGCACCAATAACCCGCTTTAAGAGAGTGGGCAGATCACTGATTGGTTTAATGCAATGAGATGCAACAAAAAAACCAATGGAAAGGAGGTTAAACCTGACTGTCTGACAGTTGGGTACAATCCAGCCCTCTGAGCTTCCCAACCTTGTTTCAGCCGTTGCAGCTATGTGGAGCGATCTGTACTTCACAAGGACCCCCCAAGACTCGTTATTTTTATTGGATTATTTTAAAATGATGAGTTATTTTGGGCATCGCCTTCACCCAGCACAACTTTCAAGGCCCAGAGGCTCTGAGTAGCAATCAGGAGGTTAAATGGGCTCCGTGACCATGGGAGGTCTGACGTGCCATTTACTGATGAGCCCTGGCCCCTCTCCCACTCGCAGGGCTGGCTGTGTGAGCTGCTCCGCTGGAAGGAGGATCCGTCCCCGGAGAACCGCACCCTGTGGGAGAACCTGTCCATGATCCGGCGCTTTCTGAGCCTGCCGCAGGCGGAGCGCGATGCCATCTACGAGCAGGAGAGCAGCGTGGGCCAGCAGCACTACGCCGAGCGGCCCCCCCCACCTGCTGCACGTGCCCCCAGAGTCCACTCAGGTGAGTCCTCCACCCCCCACGCCTCCGATCTTCTTCGGCCCCCTTTCTCGTTTCTGTGGCTTTTATTCTCTAAACTGGGGGGCTCTCTGTGTGATATCCAGGCTTCTGCTTCCCTCGCTTGATTACCTCACCGGGGGCTCGAATCCCGCCCCCTCTGTAATCCCACTCACACTGTGTGCCCTGCATTGGACTGACAGGCCATCCAGGGTGTCTCCTGCCTCATGCTCTGTGCCTCCTGGCTCCAGGCTTATAGTAACCCTGCACTAGATAAATGCTTATAGCACATACATGGATAGATGGCGTTTAACATTCGTAATGATAAAATACAGTTAAGTCAGTTGTTGTTTTGACTGGATGTCTGTGCTACAGTATGTTAACTGTATATTATTCCGGCCAATAAATCCTCGGGAATGTGAATGGAAATCGAGGCAAGGCTGCCACCAGCAGGGGCAGGGTGGGGCAGGGTGGGGCAGGGCTGCTGTGACTGGGGTAATCGCCATCAACACGGGAGCACCTTTTGATGCAGCCTGTGTCCTGTGATCACATTTATATCTTCATCCCTCCGATTAGAGAGGCAAGACGCTGCATCTGTCCGTCTGTCTCCTGTGGGGAGAAGTGATCTGTGTGGCATCTGATTGGTGGCCGTGCGGGAAAGTGGGCGGGTCACTGGTTCAGATTGTAAGATGAGCCACAGAGGCATTTGGTTGGGGGGGATCCCAGTGAGCCCCCCTTTCATTCTGTCTGTGTGTGTGTTTTCTCACCAGTCTCAATCCCATCAGCCCCAGCAGCACCAGCAACAATCCCCACTCTCCCAGCAGCTCCCACCCCAGGCCCCGCTCTCCCAGCAGCCCTTTCAGCAGTCTCCACAGCAGGCGGGGCCTGGCCTACCTCCCCGCCAGCCGTCTACGGCCTCACCCGCCGAGGCATCTGAAGATAAGGCTCGGCCCGGAGGCAAGATCTCCCTGGAGGCCCTGGGGATCCTCCAGAGCTTCATCCAGGATGTGGGCCTCCACCCCGACGAGGAGGCTATCCACACCCTGTCCGCCCAGCTGGATCTCCCCAAGCACACCATTGTAAAGTTCTTCCAGAACCAGCGGTTCTACGTTTGCCATCGTCAGGGTCAACCCAAGGGCCCGGTTGGCCTAGGTGAGGAGGAGGAGGAGGAAGAGGACGAGGACGAAGAAGAGGAGCAGGCCAACGACGAAGACGACAAGCTGCTACAGCAGCTGAACGAGAGCACTCAGACTGTCAACAGCGACTTCTCCATCAAGATGGAGGAGCATCTATCAGGGGTCGTCCACACCGGGTCAGGGTACGACCCCAAGGAGTAGCACAGTGCTACGGTGCTGCTCTAACCCTATTTAAATAAAGCTAGTAATACTATGGTATTGCTACCTTTTCTTTGCGTGTTTCTTTAATTTTGTGAATATCTGTATTATTCACTGTAAAGACTAACGCCGAACATTTATTAACTTGCAAAAAAAAACACAAAAAAAACAATGAAAAAATTGTTACCGTGGATGTTTTCCGACTGCACTTGACTCTTTCATTTGTTCTTACACTTGATTTGAGCTACTGATGAAGGCGGCGAGGCCAGGATGGGATGTTTACATCCGTGATGTCCACTGGATCTAATGAGAACACACTGGGACCAGAGACTGGGGCCTTAACGCAGAGTTACCGGTCTCCGACGCCCACTGGCAGAGTCTGACTCTGAAACGCAAACTCGATCACGCACAAACTCTGGAAGCAGACTCTGCAGGATCGATGTGGGAAGTGAGTCTCCCTTTTTGAATATTTGTTTGGAAGAAATATATATGTATAAATAAAGACGTATATATTAACTGTAAAAGGATACAGTTTAAATAAACTATGCCAACAAATGCCTTGTACAATATGGCACTGCCGAATTTAGTTATTTTTTTTTCTTTTTTTTCCAGAAAATTTTTCACTGTATCAAAGTCTCCATAAGGTTTAAAAATGTGAAGCTTCTCCATTCTCCTCTTGCATTTAATTTATTCTCCCAGTCGCACGGTGGTCTGATGCAATTTCCTCTCTCTTCCATAAACTTTGACTTTTGTTTTCTATTCAGAATTTTTTTTTATTATTATTATTATTTTTTATGGGCGGTTAAAAACAAGTGTCTTAAAAAGTTCCGGAATGAGGGGAGAGATGTGCTTTAGGTCGCCTATTGACATAAAAAAAAAAAATGTGACGTTTGTTCCAACGGTTTGTGCTTCAAGCTTCACAATAAATGTCGTATGCAATTCTTACCGTCATGCAAATATGCTTAGGTCATCTACTAACCCACAGAACACCTTAGAGCAAAAACATATGCAATACATGTGACAGTTCGACGTTTTTCCGTGCGTCTTCCTTTTAGTTTACAAGCCCTCTCTGGTTACAAATCCTCTGTATAAAACGCGCACCTTTTTTATGAGTTTATTGCGATGATGAGGACGATTATTTTGTACCAATTGGCTTTTTTTCCCCCTTTTCCTCCTCTTAGGTGTTTTTCCCTCCATTTCTATATGCAGAAATGTGCTAAACTAGAAGTTAATATTGACTGCTAATTAAATGATTAAACTGTTTGTATTGTACAGCAGATCCTTGGTATTTATAAGACAGAAAGCAACCACCTTTTGAAGGGCATTTCTTCAGAAATGTTCATATTTAATGGTTTCATTATTACATATTAAACTTACACAAAAGTCGTCTTGTTTGCTCTTTTTCAGATGCTGTGTGTGTGTGTGTGTTGAATGGCTTTTGCTGTGTGAATAGCTCATTTCCGGGGACACACTGACTTCAGGGTTACCCCTCGAAGGCCGTTAGTCCGGTGTCGTCTGTGTCATTGTCCCTATTTGCAGTCTTCCAAAAACGCGTTCCGGACAACTGGTGGCTCCGAAATGCCGATGGTGAGTGTGTGCCCTTTAATGGACTGCCATCCCATCCAGGGTCCCCCCTGCCTGGGGCCCTCTGCTTCCTGTGATAGGGTCCAGGCTCACAGAGACGCTTCACTGGATGAGCGGTTATGGAAGCTGGACGAATGAATAATAGATATTTCTTTTCCCTGCTAATCCATATCGGAAGCTTTTTTTTTTTTCTTTCTTTCTTTCTTAATCCCGTTCACCGCCTCATTTGCTGGCTCAGCTTTAACGTTGAGCGGAAGTGATTCTGGAGCCTTCCAGATAACGCAGGATGTAACCCTCTGGGGGCAGCTTCCCCTGGACAGTCTAGGCGCACTGACAGCCTGTGTTCACTACCACCCCCCCCGACCTGTGCTGAAATGGGTGCTGCGAGTGATATAAATCTAAATCTGCCTAATCGAACTGAACTCTCTGTGTTTCATTTGGATATATTTCATCGTTCAATCTGAGTGAGCCACAGGATCTTAAAGCTGTTAATCATTAGTTTAATGGACTATTCTGCAGAGTTCATGGGTGTGAACTTCTGAATGGATCTAAAACATTAATGTCTGATTAAATATTAACCACTAGGTGTAATGGTGTATCTTCAAGTGTTACAACCGCCATCTGAGCTATGTGGTTGACTGTAAAAATTGGTTTTCGTGTTAGGAAAATTATTTGTAAAGCTCTCAGTTGCTGCAGGGATACCAGCTTATGGGTGACCAATGAGGCTTGTGTGATTCAAGCTTGTTTTTTAATGAAAATTATTAGTTGGTTCAGTTTTTAATAAATGGACACTTTTAAAGAAGCCAGGTTTAGCTGGAGAGTATATTTTACATATAAAATAGCTTTTTTTGTGGTTTTCGAAATCTGACCTGTTTATGAAATAGTTTAACTTTTGACAGCATCAATGGATAATATATTATTTGGAAGTTTTCTTTAAAAAAAAATTTATAAATAAAAAGGAACTGCCTAACTAGTCCTCCGCCCTCTTGGCCAATCAAATCCGGCCGTACAAAGTGATATCTTCGTGGAGTTTCTCTGCAAAACCCCTGAAAAGCCTTTGGTGGGCAAGTCCTTTAACACGTGTTGATGTACTTCACACACTGCATTCATGGAGAAGCAGTTCTTGTCCTTGTTATCGCATTGCCTCAGCTCCCACACCTATGTGACCTCACTCTGTCCTGACTCGCTGGTGGGCAGAGACCGGGACCTGGTCTTGTGAAGCACTACTGCTGGGTCGTTGTGTCAGTCACTCTGGTGAAAGGTGAAAGGTCTGACTTTGGCAGGATCTTGCTCGCTGTCTTCACCGTTTCCCAGAGCTGTGGCTGCGTCTCCCGGCTTGACGGCGTACGAAGCTATGCAAACAGAACCCCCCCCCCCCCCCCGCCCCCCCAGACGGAGAAGCTTCCTGTGTCCCTGGAGCATGAGTGCACTCTGCTGTTCTTGCTGGATTTTTTTCCTCCCTCTCGGCGGTAAGTGATGTTGACCCAGGGCTTAGAGTGTTTGCTTTCCCGCTGGTCCTCGTTTGCATGAAGCTAAATCGTAATCGAAGCAGGACCTCCGACGTGTTGACAGGCCAGGCAGGACCGCGGAGAGCTCGAGCTGCTTTGGGGGGGGGGGGGGGGGGCGCCGTCAGCCTTACTATCCATGGACAACGACACTTTCACACGTGGCGTAGACTACAGGTTCCTGGGAACAGTGACTGTGTGGTCATAGACTGTGCAATAAATGGTATTTATATATCCGGAGTGGGTTTTGCTGTAGACGCATAAGTACATTTGCATTAAAGGCATGTCAACCTTTCTCTGATCATCATGGTTTTTAATTGAGCTTTTAATACATCTCAAATTTTTTCAGCGTGAGAATCCTTCTCGGGATGCTTGACGTGGTAGGTGTTGATTTATCGGGGATTGCTCTTTTCACATTTCTGCCACATTTGCCTTCAGATTTAGAGTGTCTGCACCCCACCCACCCCAGCGGCTGTCACTTCCTTACTCTGGCTCCTGGATTGGATGGGGTAGAGGCTGTTGGACCAGGGCGCCCAGTTTTCATTTGCAGAAAATGACACGTAGCTATCAGTCAGTCATTTAGGGGGTTGGTGTGACAATGTCTGGAAGGTTGTGGGTTTGAATCCCGTGGCTGGCAGGGTAATCATAAGAGTGCTGAACGGGCTGCACTCTGACCACAAAACTTATATATGGGTGTGTTTCTGTTCCTCATGGGGAGCAAGATAAGGTTTGCCGGAGCTGCCTCCTGGGAATGCGTAAGACCGTTCCACACTATTGTTTTCTTGATTGTCCGATCATGTAAGGATGGTTGTGTCTTTCTTGTACTTTAATCTGATCGGTTCGCATCACAGACATTTGTCTTGCTCGTGAGCGTCACACTTCGCACGGATCACGCACTGCGTCCCATCATGAGACTCCGCCCTCTCGTCATCTTCACCACCAATCCTTCACCCTTCCCTCAGGTGCTATCGGGTACAGATTGGAATGCCCCGGTGTACCCCTGCCTGATTCACCACCCGAGTCTGTGCCCTTCCTGCCGTCATAACAGCAGCACTGTCTCCACCCTGCCCACATAGATAATGGCCTTCATATCTAAACGTGCACATACTTCACGTACCTATGCAATCTTGGTTGTTTTGGATTCCTGCCGTCGTCGGAAGGGAACACTGTGTACGATGCCTGAGCTGTTATGGCAATGACTGGTGACCTCGTGGCAGACGAATGCCGGCCGGGACAGCCTCACCTGAGGCAGATGGATTGGCAAATGCCGCTGGCAAACTGTCCAAAATAAAAATGTATATTTGCATCCAGGGGCCAACACCAGGGTAAATTCTGATCAATGTTTTGACGAAAATGCAGTTTTTTACTACGGACATGACATTGAAAAACATAGACTACATTGTTTTCTTTTTTTTACTCTGTCAAAGCATTTTGTCACGGACATGTTTGTCCATGTACAGACAGGTTGGTGATCCCTGTCTCTCCTGGCAAATCATCACAGCTCGGCTGCAGAAGGGAACAGGTGAGACACCTTCTTCCAGAGTCAAGGCATGAGTATACATTTCAATGCAACTTTGCAAAATATTCAAAGTAACAATTTTCAGTTGTAAATAAGCGAGGTTCTTTGCTTCAGCCTCACATTTTCATATTCTTGTTTTTTATCCTAAGGAGCATCATCCATTGGTATTTTAATGTGGTGACCTCACATCAACACATCAGCCTATGGGTTTGAAGTTGACATCCTTGCAGTTTGCTATCTACTGCCCCATTTGTCACATCTCTGATGTCACATCCTTTGCCATGAGAGCTACAGCAGCAGTAAAGACAGCTGCAGTGACAGCAGCAATGCGTCCACGCATTTTTTAATGCGGTGGCACAGGTAGGGGTGCAACAGGCGTGATGCAGGCAAAATTAGCAAGTAGCTACACTCGACTTACTTTGTCTGATTTTACATTCAGACCGCATCATGGTCCCAGTTGTTGTCCAGGGGCCCGTCAACATTCCCAAGACTGTTTGAGTGGAAGGGATTCATGAGTCAACAGCGGCCTGCCCAGGCGGCAGCGTCAGCAGTGCGAGTGACTCCAGGCGATGAAATTCCCTCTTTAACCACCAAGTTTAATTGTTAAAATATGTGTGGCTTTGGCATAGATAAGAATTAATTTGCTATCTGAGCACCAGGCAGACAGGCAGCCGGCTTCCCATGTGCTAGCCCCACCCTGAGTGGCTCCAGACGGAGACCGGGGCCCAATCAAACGTGATTAGCCTGGCAGTCAGCCTACGGCGTCGGCCCTGAGCTTCGGCGTACCCGGTGTTATGTGAGAGCTTTGTTGTCACCAGAAAAACGTCTGCAGCACCGTAGGAACAAATTTGCCCATGGCTGTGAGGTAAACTGAGCCCAAACTCCTTGTTGGTTCCTTGTTAATGTTCACATTAGCAGGAACATGGCGTCACCTAGCTTCCCTTGTGCCTCGGAACGGGGGGCAGGTGACTCATGGCAGCCACACGCCACCTGGGAGGCAAAACCCTGAGCTGCGGTCTGCGAAAGCTGATTACCGCCAAACTAGGCAGCGGACAGCCTTCCTGCTTCCTGCTCTGCCTGGTCTCAATGACAGAAGGCGCAGTGGGTAGCGCTGTAGCCTCACACCTCCAGGGTTGCGGGGTTTAAATCCCACCACCTCTCTGCGTGCACCATTTGTATGTTCTACTCGTGTTAACGTGGGTTGCTTCCGGGTACTCTGGTTTACTAGCTTAGAGTGTATCTAGTTAGGCAAATTGGCGATTCCAAATTGCCCATAGTGTACATGTGTGTTGTACCCTGAGATGGACCAGCATCCCATTATTGAGTCCCTTTCTTGCTGGGAAAGATTCCAGAATCTCCGTGATCCTGTACCGGATTAGCAGTTAAGGACAATGGCAGACAGTGGCAACAAGCAGCGAGCACCTCTTCCGCCCACAGCATCTGCAGGCCTCATGGCCCCTTCCTGAGAACACAGTTGAAGTGGCCTCTTCTGGTTTGGAGGGCCAGTTGAACCCGTCTCCCCTTCCTATCCTGCAGGTATGACCCGAGTTCTATTTCAAAGAGGTATCCCATTGATCGAGTGGTTTTGCTCATGCAGTCGGCGCTGTGACGTGATGCACATACGCCGCTCTGTTACCTAAGTGGCACATTGTTCGCTTGTGTCTGCTGGGCTCCGTTCTGCAAAGTTTTTCCTGTAAACAAAGACCTTTATCCTGGCTCATGCTTCCCAAGAGTCAGTGTCCTTTCCCCCCCCCCCAACTTCGCAGGAACATATTATTTGATAGGTGCGGGTGCCCTCGCCACATCCTTGCTGGCCCGCTGTGCTGCTGTAACTGTGGTTCTGCACCTTGAAGTGATGGTGTGCAGTCTTAGTGCCCCACGCTGCCAGAATCCCCGCCGTCTTCACGCATGGGGTGACACTCTGGCCCTGGCACTCAAGGCTGCTGCGATTTGCACTTTGGAGAAAAGTGTTTTCCAGTTCAGCTGAAGTAAAGGTAAGAGGTGAGGCCCTGCGAAGCATCCCTCAGTGTTTGGAGGTCGCTTTACATACATGGCACATTCCTCATTTAAAAAAAACAAAAAAAAACAGGCATGTACAGCAAGTAACCTGCTAGTTAAGGACCTGAGCCGATAAATTTTAGTATAACAGTGTTGTGTCAGTGTCAGCTAATCTAAAATATTTGTTTATAAATACATAAAAGTGTAGAATTATAGGTGACACGCATCATTTTTGAGAAATGTCATCCAAATTTATGGGCTACGACAAAGCCTTGAATGTAAAAGGAACTTAAGGCCCAAACTACTTTGACTATCAAATCTGTTATGCAAATGCGGTACCTATTTCTTGTCTAATTTTTTGAGCAGATAGATCTGTAGTGTGTAACTGCAGTGTTTAAGCAAACGATGCCTGGCTATACCATCTGTTGGAAACAAAACTGTTCATCTAGTCGATGGATTTTCTTCATTCGTTTTTGAAATTACTCGTCCAGGTGAAGAAAAATCCCAATTGAAGGCCATGATTAGATTTGCCCCAATACAAATTTTATACAGAAATGCTAAAAAACGATTGAGCATTCATGTATTTCTTAAATACATATATAGATATTAATGCATAAATTACACATATATCTTACAGTATAAATGGGATGGGCTGGTGGATGGATATCATTATTTAAACTTGGGTAACTAATCCAATCGATTATTTTTAAATACTTGCCTGAAAAAGATCTGACCTCTGTGGTGAATAAAACTCACACTCATATTAAAGAGTTTAATTTTTAATAGGATAGAACCATTACATAAAAAACTGGGCAGAATCAAAATGAAATCTAATGACATCCCATCCAGGGTGTCCCCTGTCTTGTACCCTGAGCCTCCTTGCCCCCCCCCCCCCCCCCCCCCCGAGACCCCGTACTGTGTGAGCAGTTGGAAAATGGATAGAAAGCCTTTACTTGTTGAATGTTTAGACCTCGTAATGATTGTCACATTTCAGAGATCTCTTTTTATGAGGCTAGTTTAAGAAAATGGATGGATGGATGGATGGATGGATGGATGGATGGATGGATGACTGCTAGTATATTGCAAAGATATACATTTTTATTTTGCACAGTATAGTCAAACCTCGGATTGCGAGTAACTTGGTTTGCAAATGTTTTGCAAGACGAGCAAATAATGTTTAATAAATTTTAACTCGATAAACGAGCGAGGTCTTGCAATACTGGTATTATTTTTATATGAAATTTTTTGGAACAAATCATCTGAGTTTTCATTTTTTCTAATGGGCAAATTCGCTTTGATATACGAGTGCTTTGGATTACGAGCACATTTCCAGCACGAATTATGCTCGCAATCCGAGGTTTTACTTATTTAAAAAATCAAAAAGATTAAAAAAGCAAACTCTTCAGCCAAGGTCAGTAGTATTTCTACAGGGTTCTGTCAAAAAACGGACCTGATCAAATCAGAGTATAAATTACCTGCCAAGCTGTCCTGACTTTTAGTCCCGACCCCCTTCACACACTCCTGCTCTTCGGAACTGTAAAAGTTGACAAGATGGAAGCTCTAATTATTCTCATACTAATTAAAGAATTGAACAGTTCTTGTAGTGGTTGTGGATGTGCTAGTAAAAAAAAAACACAAAGCCGTTACAGACACACTTACGGGCACTTTGTAGGATGTGCAAGCCAAATGCTTAATTGAGGCAAAATTTGGCAAGACCATCTTGATTAATTACAGATTTAGGTGAGGTGTTTTAGGGTAATTAATGAAACTGATTTATTGTGAGGGCTGTTTTCTTTATCGCAGTCTTTATTACCTCCAGCTTGTGTACATAATACAAATTATATTATAAAAGTGGTCATACAAATGCATTTCTTTTCAGCAGGAGATCCATACTTGACTCACATGCTTTGGAAAGCAGTTTGGGTTAAGCCCAGTTATTTCTGCTAGCTACCAGCACCTCCTGATGGTCTGGTATGATGCTGCATTTCCTGGAAGAACTATCCCCCTCTCCTGAAAGCAGAAATCCACTACTTTGTGACAGAGCACCATGACCTCAGATTTGAGGGTGCAGATTCTCATACCTATTACAATCGGTTTTAAATCACCAAAGCACACGCTCAATCCTGACTGGACGAGGTCAAAAGCATAAAATCATCTGCAAGTAGCAGGGGTCACTGCTGCTCCCTGGTACTGGGCACCCTTACTGCCGTGACGGCACAATGACAACCCCTCCCCAAAAGCCAAAGAGCGGAAGGGAGACAAGAAACCCCTGCGGGAGACCAGCACCCATTTCGAATGGCTTTTATTTAGGGACTAAAACAGTGTATTTTAAATGCCATAAATACGTTTGTAACAGGTGTAGTGAAAATAGCAGAATATTTATAATTATAGAGTTAATATGGTTTTAGACTTTCCCTGGGTGGGATGTCAAATGTGAAACAGGGATGGATGAAAGGAATAGGAGCTTTATTTGGGCACAGAAGTGGAAATGGGTTTCAAAACAAAACAACAGACAGCCATTTTAGTGGCAGCATGGAGGGAAAACGGCCACAGGGAGACAAAACAGGCATCAGATTCAGAACGGCCTACAGCTGGGTGTGGGGTCGGGAGTCAAGGTTTGGGGAAGCATATTCTACAGGAGAATAAAGACCCTCCCCAGGGTACAAAAGCAGGGTTCCTCTGGGAAATCAGAACCCTGATTACAAATCCCTTTTTAATTTGCGAAAGTGTTCCTGGTCCATGTGACCTGGTACTAGATAAGCGGCTGCCAGATGGAAGGATGGATGCACGCTGGCGATGTTTTAAGCATTTTCACAGTTTATGCTGAAAATGTATAAAAACATGAGAGCATTTTAATTAAGCAGAAGAGCCTAGAACGATAAATGTGAAATATGATTAATTAGTATTTTTTAGAATATAAACACTAACAGGGAAAAAGAAGAAAAAGTTATATAAACATAAGGCTGTAAAAAATACTGAAACGAGGCTCCCAGAAGCGCATGCGGGAGCCACACGCCACAACGGCGCAGGGTGTGAGGGACGGCGGCTCCCTTCTGGGAGGTCTCCTGAGGAAGAGCGACAAGGAAATCATTAAGGCACGCAGGGAATGCGGCGGCCTCCATGGAAGGCCGCAGCTCGCAGGGTGTCCTGTTGCAGAGTGAGTGCCGGCTTACTTCACATGCTGGCGACAAGTTTGGACACGGACCTGAGCGGCCCCCGCGGCCGGCGATGGGCCGAAGCTGAGGATCCCCCGCGAGACTCCCGGAATGGACTATGTTTTAACTTTAATTCCACACGAACGCAGGTGGAGTGACAAGACGTAAACGGTAATTATGTCTCCGCTGCTGTCCTGCCTCAGCTTCGCTGTTATTTATGGGGCCCCAGCAGGCGGGGAACAAAGTCTAGGAAACAGGAGAGTTTTCCTTTTCTTGCCTAGTGGCTTGAGTTGCTCATATTTCCATCTCACCAATGGGAAAACAGACCCAGTCCAAACAAAAAGCGCATTTTGTTGAATATCATCAGTAATATAAGGCTGACACGTTGCCCCTGCATCAGACCACGTAATGCAAATGCACCTCAAAACACTGTTGTATGGAGTGACCTTTCTGAATATTTAGATATCGCTTTTATGCTAAAAATACCTATGAGTGCAGCTTCCAAAATTACCACAATTAGTATTCAATGATGCTCCGAACAGCCGTTTTAATCAACAGTACATTTTCTGTTATATAATTTTGGTGGATTTTAATGAACTCATGCTCCCCAGAGTAAATGATCCCTTTTAAGATTCCTCCGCATAGATTAATAAGTATGCAATATTGAAATCTTTTGTCTTGAAAACGAATATGTTGCAAAATAAACTGCTCCTCGTTATTTATTTATTTTAAAATTTACTCCGGCATCAGAGGATGCATGAATGGAGGTGGGAGGCGGCCTAGCTGATGGCATCTACATATGGCCTGATGGTGTCAACATTAATGGGCTTTCGTTTTGTTGGAGTAAAGGGGGTTGACCTTGGATTGTGCCGTATTGGGCTGTGTGATGGGATAATGGGTGGTGACTCCGGTTAACCAGTCTTGGCTTGTCCATGGCAACATGGGCTTACGGATCACTAGTCCACACTTTCCCTAGTACAACAGCCGCCCTGGCAGGTGAAGATCGGTCATACGACCTATGAAGGTGCTAAAGGTTTGACCGTTAGCCTTCAGTGTGTGTAACTCAGAGCTTAGACCACCTTTCCAAGCCAAATCCTTGCACCCAGAGTGAAATATCACTCCAAACTGTGCTGTAGCAACCTTGGGATTATCAAGAGGTGAAGTTCAGAATCGTTACTCATGTGCCGGTGCTAACATGACTAATGTCCGCCTCCTGTGCGTCGGGCTGGCGGTGCGTCAATGGGCTGCCTCCTAACTTACAGCCTGTTACGAGAAACTCTCAAAAGCGCAGTCTCAGGCTGATGTGTCCAGTGATGCTTTATACTTATCTTTTGTCTGCCGTAATTAGACTCAAACATTAGACAGGGCTGTGATAGGAAGCTACCAGCAGGGGGGGGGGGGCAATAAGCACCTTGTCGTGTACCAGTCAGTTCCACCACAGAGGTTAGGGGTCACCAGACTCTTGCGAACAGACATACTCTGAGCACTTTACATCAAGGCAAACAGTTGATATAGCGTGTGATATCAAAGCAAGACCCTCTACGGAGGGCACAGAAATACAGTGCAAACGCATTTCAGCGCCATCCAGACGGTGGCAGGTCTTTATTGGAGTCAGCATGGAGAAGAACAAGCTGGAACTTTTTGGTTCAACGTTTTTTTTTTTTTTTTGTGTGTGTCATTCTGATGTTAAGAGGCTTTTCTGTGTTTAATTCATGGGCTCCACAACGCTAATTGGATTTACAAAGCCCCCGACTAAACAGATTCCCCCCCCCACTCCGTCCCACCACCAGCCAGGACTTTCAAGCTCCACAATGCAAGCAGCCTTCATACACAGATCCACTTGAGGCACGACCTGAGGGAGGGGTTCTGTCACCTTGAAAACGGGCATGTTTGCGCCAAGCCTTTATGAAAATTTAGCTAAGTTTAGAAGAAAGTTCTCACAAAAACGAATGGAGGTGCGGGGGGGGGGGGGGGGGGGGCGTTGGGATGTGGAATCAGAGCTCTCCAAATAAGGGAGAGCATGAAATTTCCTCAATTTCTCCTAAGATAACTTAATGTCATTTGCCAGGACGTGGTGGGGAGCGGCAGTCAGAGATGCACTGGGAGATGCTGCTCAGCAGACATTAAAAGGCTGAACACGCAGCAGAGACCAGATGTTCCAGCAGGTCTTATTTATACAACCATCAGCTATCTCCTAGTGTCCACGAAGTCTGTCTCTCACATTCACTGCTTGATTTCCGCTTGACATGGTTCACACAGACCTTAATATTTTTTGTTATACCTTAGCGCAACATAGTACTTAATGTAATTTTTTTCTATCTAAGCAAGTAATATAAACAACCATTTTAGAAAATACCTGAACTTGTGGTCCATATATTTATGAGCTAAAATATTTCGCATAAACTCTTTCCTGTGTTGCTGATTTTTAAAACCAAAACGTAGTCCCCTGGGTATCTTTAAGTGACGTCTGGTATCTCTGCTTCGATCATCCGCACTATCTCCTCTGAACAATCTACCACATCTTAACGAACAAGATGTTCTGACTTAAGAAGGGAAATAATTATTCCTTCCAAGACATGTTTATTTTTTTGTCTTGGAAAGATTTGCTCTTTTTTCCCATTTTATATAGCCACTAAACGAGACACAACACTGCTTCGCATGGGAATATTCAGCTAAGATTACCATGTTTTTACAAAGATGTCTTTGATAATGTCGGGTGCTTTTGTTTCCTGTCCCACTTCTAGAGTTTACCAAGCAACGGTGCTTGTTTACTTTTGTCTGTGAGACTGATCGCCTGCATGGCAGAAAGCAGCACAAAGCCACTCAGATCTCTGACGACAAGGACGAAGAAAGTCCAAGAAGAGAAAATCCCCAGAAACAGAGGGGGCTGTAATAAAGGCATTAGCAACGGAGCAGACAGATGCTAATCTCTCATTTCCAGAGACACGTATCTCTTCACACTTCCAAGTCACAGATGTCACCTGAACAGTGGCAGGAATCCAGCAGTGATGGGAAGTTTAAAAGCAGGAGTTAAAGAGGATGTGACTCACACATTTGTGTACTTGCAGAATATTCACATGGATGCTAAAAGGCAGACTTGTGCTTAGTAGTACTACATTAAAATCAATTTAAAAGTCTGAGAGTTCTGAGGGTGGAGGGCTGACAGTGGGCCTGTGATCGCCAGTACCGCACTGTCCCGGGTCCTGGTATGGTCTCCCCCCAGGCCTGAAAAAATGAGGCTCTCTAGCATCATTCTGTATGCAAGGCGACTCCTCGGGTAACATCTTCATTCAGCCGCTTCGCTAATGTCTGTGGCGCAGGCATCAACATGCTTTGTGCAAAATGAATTACTGCTAATTAAAAATCAACAGAAATGAGCATGCAGCACTCCGTGCCCCGTTAATATTTGAGCCAGCGGCGGCGCTAATTAAAGCGCCACTAATTTTTTTCTCCCCCCCATTCGGAATCCGCAAACGGACGATAAATTACTGGGGAAAAAAAGTGCAGGTGTGTTTGGCCATCAGGGCCATAATGGCATGATGAATCGGCACCATTTTTCACTTTTCTTTCCCCCGGATGGTTGCCGACTTGGTTCCTGGTTCTCTCTCTGCGTTTATGATTCACACCAAGGGTGGTGGTTCCAACTGGGCCCAATTGACGATCCACTGACTGCTTGTGAGGAAAGTGCTGATTGTTGGTGGTTAATGGGAGATTCTTGATTTACTAATAGACTGCCTGCTGGTTAAGCAGGCATGTTTGCACCCAAAAGGTAACTAGTTGAAGCCCCATGAGCCAATTTTAAAAATGTCAACCAAAACATTGTTGGATGCAGTCTCTTATTTCCTCCATGAAGCACCACTTCTGTTCCAAAAAAGGTGGTGCACTGCTTGTAGTCATGTGATCAGTTGTGAAACTCTATTCTGTTCCAAGGAATAAATCATTCTCCTTTTAACTCCTTTTCAGGTACCTGCCTGTCCTGTGGTTTGAAGACATCAGTTTTTATCACATCGTTGGTATTATCAAAGTCTTTGCAGAATGATGTTCTTTCCCTGGCAGACTTCCAATAATCTCCCACCGGTGTCCCTGGATTTTTAATGGAGTGTTTGTTCCAGAGCATTACAGCAGTAACAGCACAGGAGGATTAGTTGACTCGACTTGAGCAGATTTTGGGGTTCAGGTACAAAGTCTTCCAAACGTTCAGCCACTCCTTTGCTTCAGCTCGTGAGTAACTAAATTAGGGGTTTAAAAAAAAAATTCTAGAAAATTACAAAAAAAAAAAAAACACAACTATGATGAAATCCTGACAATAGTCTCCAGGATCCCATTAATTTATGACCTGGTTACTAGGACATTCCAGAAGGTTGTAGGGTGTTGAGCGAGTAATTTGTTGGAGTCTTAATAGAAGAGATCACAGAGCAACTGGTTGACGCCAAACCCTAGAACTCATAGCAACATACACCTTAGGATGGGGGAGCACTGCTAAGGCAATTTGTGGAGAATCATTGTGCTATATAAAATCTCAAGTGTGCAGCAATGAAGCTGTTACCGTTTGCATGAGTAATTTTGGGTGCACATTCCATACATCAATCTTCTAGTTGCTTATGAAGTACAGGGTTTAAAAAATCATCTTCAACCATTCCATGTGTTACAAAGCTTCAGAAAAAGAGCATTTTGTTTTCACATTAAATACCCCAGAATTGTTTGTCAATAAAGACCCGCAATGAGACCAGATTTTACCTACAATGCAATGAATGAATGGTTAGTGTTACACCAAGTACTTTTACTTAGACACCACACAACACTGTGGAAGAATTGTTTTGTCTTGTTTTATATTGTTCTGCGTTTCTAATGTTATCAGACTTTTTTTTCCTGTGCACGGATCTTCATCTATGGATACATAAAATGTATGGTAGGTTTCCAAATCTGGTTCTAAGTGCCAACAAGTATGTTTTGGGGCCTGATTGTATCACTGCTGGGAGAGATACCAGGGAAGTGAAAATGCAGTGTTTACAGCTGCCTATCAAGATGACTGCTTTTTTTTCACCAATTTGCAAAGTAGATTGATGAAGACCTTCCCTGATCCTTATGAGTGGATAAAGCGTGTAACATGCATAATCTTGTTTTGAATTTGTGATTCAGTGTCAAACTTAAAATGCAGAGTGGACAGAATATTCTTGAACAAGAAAAAATCCCGATGATCTAAATTTTCCAAGTTTACTAACTATGCACAGCGATGGGCTGGCCCCCCATCCTGGGTTGTTCCCTGCCTCGTGCCCATTGCTTCCGGGATAGGCTCCGGACCCCCCGCGACCCAGTAGGATAAGTGGTTTGGAAAATGGATGGATTAACTATGCATAAACATTCTTTACCTTTCCTCTTAAAACTTTGGGAAAATGTCTGTGAGCAGAGGCTTAGTGGAAATTTCATCCAGGACGTCCTCCACCTCATGCCCCGTAATTCCTGGAATTGGAATAGATACCAGGCTTACCATGACCCTGTAGTGGGTAAGCAGTTGAAAAATGGATGGCTGGATGGATGGATGGATAATTTGGGGAGAAAAAAATACACCCAAGGGTATAGTTGGACTTCTGAGCCCCCAGCCAAAATGTCTCCACTAGGATTGCCATTCTCAATCTGAAGACATCACCCCCCCCCCATCCCTGATAATAAAATATGTAGGGGAGGGGGTCTGCAACAATTGGGTGGGGGGGGGGTATGAAATGTGTATGAACCCAACCAATTTTATGTGTCCAACAATCCCTGTTAAATGCTGGACCCCGGGAATCTCCCAGCGTATCACACACTTTTGCTGTTCTCCATGTGCATCCTCTGTTTTCCGAAGATTCAATAGCCTCGCCCAGTAACCTTTTCTGAGATCTCTGGAAAGCCAACAGTCACAGTAAGGTCTCAATTACTCAACAAGTGAAGAGTTTCAATCAATCCATATGTCTAAGCTACTTATTCTGTACAATGTCATAATGAGCCTGGAGCCAATCGCAGGAATTATAGGGCAATAGACAGGGGAGACCCAGGACAGGATTCCAGTCTATCAGGGGCAAAGACACACTCATGCACACAGAGTGCTATTAAGAGACGCATACGTTCCTAACTGTGTGTTTTTGGACTTTGTGAGGAATCTCAAGTGAGCAAGTGTATATGCAAGCCACACGAACAGTGCCAGGGGTGAAAATCTAACCCACAACTTTAAGTCTTTGCAGTTCGACATGCAGATGACATTAAGATGCTGTAATGTACCACAACGAGAATATTGTTGCTTTTCCTTAGGGGTCACAGGGGCGAATGTGCCACACTCACGCCCTCTAAACATATTACTAATCATTATCGGCGTAGGCTTTGTGCTGTAAATTTAATAGTTATTTATTATTTTTAATTTCTTCTTTGCTATGCCTGCACTTTGCTCCACCATGTCTAGCAAGTAATAATTAACAGTCAATTAATCAGAGACCTGCTTCTAAGTTTTCGTCCCTTCTGCTGTTCCACTCCCCCGCAGTTTTAAGCTATAAAAAACTCACGTCCATATATTGCGCGCTCGCTTTTTTTTCTGTAAAGCGAGTGACACACCGCTTTTTCTACCGAATCGTGTAAACAGTTTATAACCGTGTAAAAAAATCAGTAAGAGAAACGGGGTACTGAAGAAGAGAGAGAAATGTTGGGTAATTTCTGTAAAAATAACTTCTGTTGCATCTCGCGCGCGTCATCGCGCGTACGCGTTCACAAATCGCGTCTACATTCGCGTGCGCGCGTCACGAGGAATTAAAGCCCACCATCTGTAGCACTATTTCTCGCACAAACAATGTCCCGAATAAGCGTCGCCGCGTACACTTCCAAACAATAACAACGGTCGAAATTGAATAATAAAAAAAGGGGGGCAAATAGAGGCTGATTATGTGTGGTCACTTCATTAGCTCCGTTAACTCTCTCCGCCAACACTCGCACACGCAGCCGCATAATTACCTAATTATGCTAAGCGCGCTGACGTAGGTAGCCCCGCCACAATTACTAAACAGGCTCCTAAGCCGCTTCATCTCGCATACACTCGTAGGAAACTACCCCGCGAGCCCTTTAATTAGCGCCAGCGAGAGGGGGTTTGTCCGCCTCTAATAATGTTTGTTCAGGCAGGAGTCAGACTGGCCAGCCACTAACGGCAGGCAGCCAGAGCTCTGCTGCTGTATCGGCCGAGCATCTGAGACACGAAGCGCTTAGATGGCTACTGAAGAAGCTTTATACCTGTAGCTCCTTTGCACTCCCTGGGGGGCTGGTGATTTCGAGGTTAGGAGGGCGACAGGGGCTGGTTACCTGGGTCAATACAGTCATCGCTGTCAAAGTTGGCCCAGCTGGGCCAGCAGAGAGCGGCAGGGGCACCCCTGCCTGCGTAGCTGCACCAGCCTCGCCGCACCCTCTGACACTAACGGTCGCCTCAGTCCTTGGCAGGCTGTCATCTCCACGACCCCTGCCCGATCCCTTCCCAACAAAACCCACAGCACCACCCGCCCCCTCCCAGCGCAATGAAATTACGCGTTTGTGATCTTCATCAGATGGGGACGCATTCAAGCACCATTTGTTCGGAATTGCTTTTAGTGTAATTTGATAAAGTTTCAAATTTTCATTTATTTCCATGGTGAAATTTCTGCTGGGGACAATCAGCCTGGCATTGGCATCATCATCAGTAATAATAACAATAATAACGATAATAGTATTTGTGAAATGCAATGATGGGGGATGATGATGATTATTATTATTGCCGTCGTTATTATGTTAAGCCCCCCCCCGTACCATAGACACACTGCTTCGCATTAGTGATTTACACAGGTTAATGAACCCACCCCACGTCTCGACCAGCAAGGAGACATTACTGAACTTTTTAAAGCATCAGTGATTCATCTCCTCTGGTAGATGTATTTTTGCAAATGAATAAATGACCACAAGGCCCCAGTTAATGTATTTATATACTGAATAGTGCATGCATTGTAGCCCCACAGTATCCAAGGGTACTGGCATAGAAATAGAAAGGCTAGAATAGCTCCACTTATTAAAAGCAACGGCAGTCATGCTCTGTAATGTGATTTGCAATGTATGACATAAGCTACTGTGATTCTTTAATGTCAAGCGGCTATGGACACCATATGGGATATGGGACAGTTACCCACCTAGGAGGCAGCACGCATTAACCTGTCGATGCCCTTCCTGCACTGCAGCTCGTATCGTACACAGTCACGCATGAAAAAAACTGGAAGTTGTTTCCCATAAAAATGGAGGGGGTCATGCATGGCTGTAGTCTCGCATGGGTTGTTTTGTTGACTCATTCAAGTGATTTTTAAAGTGTTGGATTCCTTGCTGCCTTTTTGTGATGTAAGGGAGGGAGACTCAAACTTATTTCCAGGATGTGACATGTGTATGAATTCCTGCCATGTGCCTCTGACAGCGGTGGCGCGTGTTAATGACATCACACACCCCCTCTCTTATGTGACACTCAAGCACTGTCTCAATTCACAAAACTGCATACAGCACCCTTGAGCTAGTATTTCAGCCTCTTCATCTCGTGTTTTTATTTTTTTTGCGACATGTAATCAAGACAGGTTTAATTTTCATGGCTGCTTTGTCTTGCTGTCCAGGCATCTGACGGATGTGCACGCCACTCCTGTTCAAGATGTGTACTAAGCCCACTGCACAGAATGCAGCCATGGCAATTAATGCAGCCATTTCTGCAGCAACTTTTAAGTGCAAATGTTTAAAGTGAATAGTCTGGATTCAGGGTATATTTAAGACTGTGGGAAAAAAAACACCCCACCCCACCCCCCATGTCATTCCTGTTTGATAACTCAGCAGTGCTATTTATGAGATAGTCTAATTGCTAGGTTCTGTAATAGGTAGACAGCATGCCTGAGACTGCTCAGCCCTCCCCCTTTCCTCCAGATGCCGTGAGCCAGGTTTCCACAAGTCCGCTCGGAAATACGCGTCACCGCAGAAAGCCGCCGGTTAGACAGCTCAGAACGGAGGTGTGTCCGGGCTGGGGGCCTCCCTTAGTCAGATGGGGGGGAAACTCACAGGAATCCATCGCGACTCTGAGGATTTAATGGGCAAGATGTGTGCGGCTGTGAGAGAGCGCGAGCCTGCGGATTCGCCAGCGCAGTGGCGGCTTGAGGCGCAAGTACGCCCCCTGGGCAGAAAGCCTCTCCACTGCAGGCCCACTGGCTGAGATGACAGGCACGACAGCTGAACTGGCAATTCACAGAGTAATCGGTCATGTTTTCAACATTCTAGCGATAAATGTTTTGAGATATTTTGTGATCTGTTCATTTTCTGACTTAGACAGGGTTACAGGGGGCCTGAGGTCTATTATCAGCAGCAGAGAGCACAAGGCTGGAATACAGCCTGGATGGGGAGCGGGTCCATCACATGGCACAGACACACAGTCACATGCCCTGGGCAATTTAGAGACGCCACCTGCATGTTTTTCGGCTGTGGAGGGGAACTGGAAACCCATGTGACTTGGAGAGATCATGCATGCCCCCCCACACACAGAGCAGGGCAGGATTTGCATCCCCAACCCCGGAGATGTGAGGCAACAGCGTTACCCACGAGTCCCCACGCCGACCTATATATTCTGTGATATATTACTTCATTAAAATTTGAAGAAGTATTTTAAACTCCTTATTCTCCATTTGTTTTCCTGGGATTTCTTTTCCAGTTTGGGGTCGCGGTGAGGGTGGAGTCAATCCCAGGAAAGCCGGTTCATTACAGGACACACACTCACACGCACAATTACACACAAAAGGGGAATTTTTTGGTTCTTATAACAGACCAATTCAAGCAGAACTCTTGTTTATGAAAAGCATAAAAATCGACTAAATAAGAAAATATTACAAAAGTGCTTTTGCATTATCTTTTGTGTATATATATATATATATATATATATATATATATATATATATATACACATATATCTGTATATGTGTGTGTGTATATATATATATTACATCTGAAATTGTAACCAGGAACAAGTTTGCTACCTTTTAATGCAATGTGCAGATATTTAAAACATTCAAGTCTTAACCCTCTAGCAAAACATTTCTTTAGGCAAATATAGTGAGCTAAATTTAAATAAATATAATAAAACGAACAAAGAGTGTGATCCATTTGAAAATTAAGATATGTTTTTCCAGTGGTAAATATTTATATGAGGTGAATAAACATTTGGTGTATTGCATCAGGATCGGTATTAATTAGCCACCACAGAAACACTGACGTGGACTGTGCTAACTTTCCTCCAGTCATGGCTGCTAACATCTGGGCTGTTAGAGTCCCTCATTGCCCTCCGTCTTCCGTCTCCACACTCCTCTCATTACCTTTTATCATCATCAGATATTGTTTCACTGGGTATCTCTTTATGATGCTCAATTAAGGCTTTCTCCCATTTATTAGAGTTTTTACTCTAAATCAATGCAGACCCCATACTTTTACGATGACATTTTTGTTGCTCGTAGCTGCAAGTTTGCACCTCTCCCCGTTCTTGTGGTATACATGCATGCGTGCACATGCATGCACGCCCACACATGCCCGCATCACACATAAAGGATTTATATATCTACAGGCTGGGAAAGTTGGTGTGCGTGTCATCTGAAGCTCTTATGGCGACTATCGTCATGGATACGGATCTCCATCGCGCTCACCTTTATTCATTCAATAAAGGACAATATGGGCGCGAGCCTCTTTATGTGTGCCCTTCACTCGAGAACATGTGTTAAATCAAAAATTCATGGCAATCTGTCAGGAGGCGGCAGATATTTATGCATCCAGAAAATCTGGCTATTTACTACCGAGCTTTGACCACGTTGCAAGCGATTCCTTCCTCCAGCCCATCCTTTCTGGCTGACAGCGTCCGTGTCAGATGAACGTCTCTCCCATGATGAATACATCATCTCCTGCCAAGCACCACCCAGACTCAAAGCACCCTGCACTGCAGTTCCCCCACCATCTGCTGTGACTTGACCCCGGGGCCTCATAAAGCACCCCGTCGTCATGCCTGAGAATTAGCCCCCCCACCGAGCAGGGCTCTCTGAAGGCTGGTGGAGACCAGGGACATCTACACTGATGTTGTCCTACATGCTCTGCAGCAGCGGAAACGAAGTGGCCACATGTGGGAGGGGTGGTATGAGGATCGCATGATTAGGATGCTGTGCTAGTGATCAGAAGGTTGCTGGCTCAGCTCCTAGGGTCAGAAGAGTTACTTCACCACCGGGCCCTTGAGCCGGAACTTTAACATGAATTGTTTTCTCAATCATACCTTGCCTTTGATGGGAGTCCCCTAAATAAATGCATGTATCTGGGGTTTAAGGATGGACAAGAAGACCCCCAATGCTAAGCTACTCTGCAGAGTACAAGGACCTCCTGTTCTCACCCATCCTGTTGGGTGCTGGTTGATATGCGTTGGCGCGTCACTAAACGCGATGCACTTTCCTACATCGCACAGCTTTCTGTCGTCAAGCAGAGACATAAAGAGAAAATGAACAGCCTGTTAACAGCTCTCTCCCTTCTATCAGACAATGCTTGGTCGGTTGATTGGTTGGTCATGTTAATTTAGACAAACATGGCCGTCAACCTGCTTGGGCAAGGTGGGTGACACTGATGGGGTCAAAACCAGAAACATATGCAAACCGATGAAAAACCGATGGCCATTATATTTAATGCATCATGTGTGCTAAGGATAACTGGAAGGATATATGTAGTAGCATCTCAGGAATATGAAGGGACAACAGGAAGAAATATTGCGTCCATGAGATCCATCAAAGAAAGATCATGAAATAAGTTTTGAGTTCAATAACGTCTGCGTTCACTCTTTCAGTTGTTTAGCAGACTCTTGTATTAAAAATAACTGACAACGTTATTGACCTGTGTTCTTAATAGTGTATTTCAATCAAATGCCTTGCTAAAGGGGACTAAAGAAGGCCCTTCCCAGGTTCCATGCCCTTGGCTGTTTTCAGTGTCAGGGTTCCTTACCAATCAGTAGTCATGGAAGAGAACCTGCCGTCCACCTGCTGAGAGGCTTGATTAATCTCCTGGCCCCTGTTATAGGCAAGTAGAATTCCTCAATCACTTCTCCTTTGTTGGTTTGAACAAGAAGGTGACATTCAAGTCCGCATCCACAGATTAGAGAGGATTCCGCCACTAATTCTTCATTTTCAGGCAATATTAACCTTCCATCTATCTCCCATAACCGCTTATCCGTGACTGGCTCACCATCTCAGGGAGTAGAGGCTAAAACGCAGGAGAAAATAACAAAGTACAAGGGCAACTCACAGACACCAGTTCAGCTAAACCTCAGGCTGCTGGGTGGAAACCAGAGGAACCAGAAGAAACCAAAATGAACATGGAGAGAAAATGCAAACTCCACTAAGAACCATATAGTTATCAGAGACCTCGATGTTGTCTACCTATTTGTGTACCTATAAGTGTTTTATTATATATTGTGGAGCCGTGTTTGGCTCTCTGCCCATAACGACAAGGTTGCTGGTTCAAATCCCAGGATCATCAGAGTGATTTCGCCTTTGAGCAAAGCCGTTATTACTCCCAATTACTCCAGGAACTGAATGACTCTGCTTTCCCAATTGTTACGTCGCTTCGGATAAAAGCGTCCTTTAAATAAATAAACATAAAATAATTAGCATGCGTCTAATTCGCTCACACACTTAGCAAGTTAGCATCTGCTGCAACTAAACTTCTAGATTAAAGCTGATTTAAAATTTATTTGGTCCTTTGTTGCCTGCGTTTTTGTATCAAGGAGACAGCTTTTGTGCAATTGCAATTATAAAGTGAATACCTTAATCTGCATCCTGGAGGAGCAAGTAAAGTTACTTAGGCAATGGATCTCTTGCGATACACCGTTATCAGGCAGTAGACAACGTCGTTTAATCCTCAAATTATCCTTTTATGAGCGATATTCCATTTGGTGCCTTTTTGTTTTATTTAATTTTTTTTAATACGCCCATAATAATAAAGAGGAAAGATTCTTTTTAGCACAACACTGCAGTCTTTGTCACCGTTTTAGCGGGTAATTACACAGGCGAGCCGCCCATCCGTCAGCATTCCCACCCCGAAGGACGCCTCACGGCACATTGCCGTCTTCGGAAGCGCCGACTTAATCCTTTGGAGATACTCGGGCCGGAATAAAGTCACAGCCTCCAGAAGGTAGCTGAGAGCAGCCGTTTCCGAAGGTGGAGCTGCGCGTTTCTTTGTGAACATAAGGATAATTCTGCAAGAGCTTGTTAAGACAATGCGCAAGGAAGCAACCTGGGTAACAAATATAATGCACCAAAACGCACGAGGACATAAGGAACTGTGTGACTCAAAGCACGTAATATATTACACGCCTATTTATGAGAATGGTACCCGAAACACCGCTGGCCTTTTCACGAGTGCGCGGCAACGCAAACATGACCTTCATTTTTAAAACATTGCCTCGAAGTCTCGTGTGGCCAAAGAGCAGCGTAGATAAGTTATGCATTACGCCAAGACGAGAATATGCATCCAAGACCTTAGCGAAAAATTACCGCGCACATAGTGTGGCTCTGCAAACAGGACTCCATATGAAACTTAATTAACCTTAATTATAATTAGAGATATATTAAAATAATGACACACACTACTATTGGGGAATGGCTTGTTGCTTGTAACTGAATTAAGATAAACTGTATTTTATCTCCTTTGATTGTAATATTCCCTTTTCTTCAGACAGATTGCCATATCTTGTTTAATTTTTTTTTTCACACTTGCCGGTTTTCCCAAAGGGAACCTAATTATGTACAGCAATCTTCTGCTTTACAGATGTGTCCTCCGATCTAGGATTCTTCTCTGGGTGCTTTAAATAAATATATACACCACCCATATATTTTCAGCTCTGTTTATTAATACTGGAGATACCTATATTAGAGGAATAGCAGCATTTATTTGAATAAAAATCACCCCCAACAAACCGTATTTTTTTAGGAATAACACAAGAAAAAAATTAGGGCATTTTGTCTCCGCAATCAACCCCCTAGAGTTACACAGTTTCGCTTGGTTCCGTTCAGTGCAAGCGAACTATTGTTCCTCCGGTGAAACAACCAAACATTATTTATAAGGAATCAAAGGGCCAACAGACGTGATTTTACCGTAACCACATCATTACTGTACTGACCAGTTGCCCCCACCCTCCCAAAAAGGAAACCTCAGTCAGGTCCGATATTTCACCCCAGTCATATAAACATGGCGCAAAAGCCGAACGACGACCAAACAGATCTTATGATTCACGAAAGTGTCATTTTCTTGCCCCATTTTTTGTGACATCATCCTCCAGGTTTGGAATGTGTGTGTGGGGGGGGGGGTGTTTTTCAGTGCTGTCACTTTTGACTTGCAGTTCTAAGTCTGACAATTGGGTCCTCAGCATGGTGCATCAGCTCATCTCTTCAGGGTTTTTTGGGGATTTTGATGGATGCCGTACATTAGGAGGTTCCACCCAGTATTTCACGCGGCTGTGGGATGTCCAGGATTTCGCAGAGGGGTTGGTCAGTCTCCAAAAATTATTCTACATGATATATATATAAAAAAAAATTTAACGATTCCTGTTTATGCATTCTGATTGCATATGGAAAAAATACAAACAGTTAAAGTTATGAAATCGGCCAAAGTATCTACCAGCAACCCAAATCCCCCCCCCCCCCCCAACCATTTCAGTGACATGAGCTGGTCCACGCATAGCAAAGGGTTTGGAGTCGCTACCCTAGATGACCCAGTCAGGTAATAGCAGGGCAGTTAAATTCAGATAGCGGCCATCTGAGGGCTCCAGCGCATCCTGCCTCACCAGAGGAGCCTCTCCCTGCCTTTCCTCCGACATCGGCCACCCTTTAGACCCTCTTTTCGAGGATATGCGGCGACATCGATCTCTTGGCAGAATCCGTGCCTCCCGCCCCCCCACCCCCCCCATTGCTGGGCTTCGCACAGTTCCTTGGCAACCTGGTGCCCGCCACGTGCCCGGAGATCTGCATCCCAAATTCCCAAAGCTTTACTTGGCCCCTGTATCCCGAAGCGGAGTTCAACCCCCCCCCCCCTCCACCCCCACCCCAAGCCAGATCGTCACATTTCCATTTCAGCTCACGGCGACGCGATCTTTATTCTTTCTGCTTTGGATTGACCCTCCCTTCTTCATCTCATACGCCGTACGAAGCTCCTCACACAGATTACGAAGTAGAGAGAGCGACGAGTCCCTATCGCAGGCCGCTGCTGCCTGCGGTGTCCAACCAGTACCCTTCGCAGCCCCGGCCCGAGCCAGTTCTCGCCGCCTTACGCAGTCCGGGCCCGGTGCTGCCAAGCCCTCTCAGAGAGTGCGTCTGCCTGATAAACGGAAAGCTCATTGGAGCCGAAGCGAGCTCATTTCACACGCAGCGTTTTGGCTCCACCACTGCCTTTCCCCAAGCCTTCGGCCCGCACTCCCGGATACGGCTTCCAGTTGGCTTCCGTTTAAAAAACACACACACCCAAATGTACGTGTGTGTGTGTGGGATTGGACTTCATCAATCCACCCGGAAAACGTGGCTTTGCTCACCCACACGTGCTGCCTCTCCTCTCACCTGGAGCCAGACTTGTGCTAGGAAACGTTAGCATCACATGTGAAATGATGAAACCATGAAATTATGCTGATGATTTTTTTACCCTATATATCCACTATTGCTCCCCTCTGAGACATAAACACGTGCACAGGTGAGAACGTGTGAAGTTTGGGGTCCAAGCACAGGGTCAAACATCTTCCGACACCCCCGTGGCATTTTTTTTTTCTATTCACACACATTTGAGGGTGGGGACACCTACTTTGCAAAAAATATGTACGGACCGCCCGTTAAATCTTTTAATTCGTCCCACTGCTCAACATCAATGTAACCATCAGACATGGATTGACACAGACAGCAGGCACTACATTAAGAGCATAAGACACTGGGAAAGGAAACAGAGGAACTAAGTGGGTCATGACACCAAGGTGAACACGATGAAGACTTCCCAACAAAAACAAATCGCTTAGACAGTCAGCAGCGATGATGAAATTGCAGCAGACCACGAGGTGACCGCAGACACAGCATCGCGATTCATAACCAGGCGTGGGAAGAGAGCAGGATTGCGAAGGTGCCCTCTGGAGGGGATGCATCATGCACTGCTGGCTAGAGATGAGCTTGATGGCTTTAGCGACTCCTGACTCCATCAGTGCTCCTTAGCGGGAGCCATATGGTACCGGGGGAAATGGAGGCTCATTTTAGTTATTTTTAAGGGCCTTCTTAGGCTAAATTCACAACAGATGGACAGACAGACAACAGTAAAGTGAACGTTACCATGGACACCACACACAGTGCCCCTCATGTTGACTCCACCCACACAGAAAATCGCTCACTGTACAAGCATGTAAGGAGTCTCTGGGAATAATAATGTCCCGAAGATAGCGCCCCCTAGCTGTGGGGGGAGTTTTAATTTTTCCATGTTAAATTCCCACACACTGACAAAGCTTCCCCCTCCCCACACACACATCGCTGCCCATTGTCAAAGTATAAGTCACAAAGCTTGAGACATTACCGTGAGGAGTGGAAAGTAAGACTTTGCTAGCTGCTGTTTCTCATGGTAATATTTGTTTTTGATTCCTAATTGGCAACTAGGGAAATTATCATTTAATCACAGTTGGGAGGGTTTTTTTTTCAAGGCATTGTATAAAGTAAAAAATGACTCATTTTCCAGACCTCAATTATTTTTCGAATAATGATGAATAGCTAATCGTTTTCTCTCTACAGAAGAAAAATAAGCTTATACTTAATTTTTTTAGTTTTTAATTTTGTTTAATTTAATTGCTTTTTAATAGGCTTAGATCATTTTTATTTTCAAAGAGTAAAGCTTTCTATTTCATATTTCTTATTTCCTGTTTATATCTGTACAATTTACATTAACTTCAATTGAAAATCTGTAATTGTCTGTCATTACATGTTTTTTAATTACTGCCGTTTATGGTCAAATTACAAAGATATCCTCATTTTCCCAAGCTTTCATTGTTGCCTGGTCACAATAGAATCGGTTGAATAAAATAAAGGAAAACAGGAGATTTTGAGCGATTTCCTCGACCGAGGAAGCTACGAGTGTAGCATTTTATGAAATCAGAGAAGGTTTGGAGTTTTGATGTTTCTTTCGATGTTAGGTGAGCGCTCTTCTTGGTCGTTATATACAATGCGCTCCATGGATGTTGCATGCGATCGGGGTGTGTTGATGATGGGCACCTTCATAGTTTTGCTCCACATGGAAGCCCCTCTCAGCCAGTAAGGCAGGTAGATTAAAAGGGACGGCAATGTCAGCCAAAGATGGTTACTTGTCTTACTATATTACCTCTACCTTCCAATGAAGAGGGCAAACCTTGGTCATAAGCAAGCACCTGCCGCCAGCATGGCTTCTGCTGTTAGCAGGGTCTCAGGTGTTAGCAGGAAGTTGGGTGTAGACCCCCCCCCGGGGAGAGTTGGCCCAACCTTGCAGAGTGAGGACGGCCACAGTGTCACAGAACAAAGGAGCTGCAAAACTGAAGGGATCTTCCCTTGCAAAATGAACATAGAGGGAAGTTTCTTTATGAAGAGTTACAACTTCGACGTTACAATGGCCAGGAACTAAAAGCAATGCCTTCTGACAATTGACCGACTGCTGTGCACAGCTGAATTATTTACAGTATCAGTGCCTCTCATGCCTGCCAGTCAGTCCTTCTCCCTTTCAGTTCATCAGGTCCCTGTTTAACAATTTCCCATCCTCCTCCTAGATCAGAACCAGATGAGCGCCATTAATTAGCGCCGTTCATAAGTTACAGGTGCCGACAGACCTGCTTCTCAGGCTTGCGTGACTAATCGAATTCTCTTTTCCTACCTAATCCTTTCTCCAAAACTCTAACGCTAAAACCTTGCCATAAATAACAATATATCATGACAGCCAGCCTCGGGTGGTCAATGCGTCTTAACATGAGTGATTTTTATAGCTTTTAAGAAACTCACTTTTTTTGTTTTGAACACTTGATCGATATGGTGGCTCAGTGGTTCCTACAGCTGCCTACCCATAGGGCTGGGGATCCAAATCCCTTTACAGTTTCTTCTGAAACCCTGCAGGTTGTCCAGCTGTTGGTAAATTGTCCAATATGTGGGGGTATGAGTACATTTGTCCCGCAATGGCTGAGGATGCTGTGCGGGGGGGTAGGCTTTGGTGACTGTGATCATAAGGTTGCTGGTTCAAATCCTGCAGATCCTTAACCCCCCCCCCCGCAATAATTTTTCTATGAGTATATGTGTGAGTATGTCTCAAAGGAGAGCATATGAGGGATATATGAAAAAAACAGCAAATTTGTTGTATTTGCACAAATGAAAAAATTTCAGATTTAATTTCCTGAGGTAAGCTCACTGCTGCCTCCTACTGGATGAGTGCTACTGATGAATGGTAACTCAATCAATGGCTTCAGAAAGTGTTACCCACCCAGAGTTTTAGCCGGACAATCTAAGGTCCAACAGCGCAAGGCTGCACCTGCGTAATCACACAACGTGCTGAGCCTTTTATTTCCTTGCCTTTAATTTGTGCCCCCTCTGTGAGAAGCAGGCCTCCTATTTCCCCCGCCGGATGGTCTGGGGGATTCCTGACTCGGTGTCTGCTAAACGCCGGGTGCTCGGCAGCCACGGGAGGCTGTCTCATTATCCCATCCCGTCACGGAGCTCTTCCCGGAGCGAGTCCCACACCCATTGACCAAACGCAGCGGGAGACGGCCCCTCTCCTAATGCCTCGTTTTCTCTAAGTGATAGCACACTCTCCTCTTCTCTCTTTATTTTATTCCCTCTCTTTCTGTACTACATGTGCACGCACACACGCCGGTCATGCCGCTCCCTTTCTCCACCAATCAGAGCGCGGGACATGAAAGTAGCCCCCCCCCCCCCCCCCCCACAACCATCCACGTCCCCCCTACCACTTCTGAGGGCTTGCGTGCATGTTCTCCCAGCGGGGTGAGATTCATTCGTCGTCGTCCTCCTCCTCCTATTCCCGCTCTGTCCCATGGGGGAGAAAGCGAGCGATGAAGAGGCCCCCCCCCTCCCCCCCCCCGGGTGGGTGTGGTGGGGGGGGGGTGAGGATTCTGCTTCAGTGCAATTTCACCCATTCATCTCAGCCCACTGATGAGCGCACTGAGGGGCCTGAGCATCCCACAGAGACGAGGGGGGGGGAGAAAAATAAAACTCTCACGGGGGAAAAGGGGGGAAGAATGGTAGCTGTTTTGGTGGAGATGCTAATATTAGTCTTTGGCAGTCGTTGTGTAACATGAAGGAACAGAGGAACTGTGCTGCCTATTCAATGCAGGAGAGCAGATAAGAAGCTCTCACAAAAGGAGAGGCGAATCAAAGCATCCGCTATTGATTTTCCATTAGATTTACTTTTGCGTGCCTTTTCAAAATCGTCACAGTGTTACCACGAGGTAACCTTTTGAGGGAGCATCTCCTGCTCTCATTTATTTAAGTTATTTAAATTGAATCTTTTTAATCGAGGCCAACGCGCGTCTGATGTTTCTTTCATACCGGGTTCTTCGACAAAAGTAGTCTGTTATTACCCTCAAAAAAGAAAAAAATAAGACTGCATAAAGGGGTTGATGTGTATGTTTGTGTGAGTTTGAGCGTGTGTGTGTGGTAGTACTTGACTGCATATTGTAGCTATTGGTTATTCCCCACCAAGCTGAATTCATACCTGTGTGCTGCACTGCCCTCCTATCCATTAATTTGCTTCAGTTTCGCGCGTGGAAAAGTTATCGTGACCTTGGCATTCCCATGAGGAAGCGCCAGCAGAGCCTGACCCAACTGCAGCATTCCCAAGGAACAGTGGGAAGGCTTCCCACCTTCCCGTGACACTTCCTGCACGGTGTGGCGAACTGGGTGTTCCCACAGGGCACATACCTTGAAAAATAGTCCATGAAAAATTCTGGAAACTTCTTTTCATTTAGGAAGTATCTCCTATGCAACCCTAATGTCCCTGGAGACCCCCCAGGACCCAAAGAGTTCACTTATGAACATAGATTGATTGGATTTTTTCGTTGAGATGTAATGATTATAATTTTGCTGTTTTTTAATATATGTTTTCTTAAGTAAACTGTCATGACTAAACCTCTGGGGAATAGCCCATGTTTTCGCTACACGTAGCATCATGTTGAACTAAAAAGAGCCTGGTATTTATTAATCTTATCTGACTGAATTTTGTGCTCTTCCTACTGTGCCCTAATACATCCTGCCTAATAATCCCTCATATTAGTTACAGTTGTTTAAATTTTACAGGCATATTAATAATGGAAATGTTTATTTTGCTTACGCTGGTAGATGAAAACACCATAACACAGTAGCTGTACTCACACCCTCCATCCAAACCCCCCCCCCCCCCCAGGATAAAAAGTAAAAAGACAATGCCAGTGGAACGATTGCCAATGCCGTTGTTTCTCATCCAGAATTCATTACGTGGGCAGCGGTTGTTACATCCTGTTTGGAGGAAGAGTAATCCTGAATGTTGTTGTTTAGTGTGTGTCAGCAATCTCCCCTGCGGATTCAGGGAAAGAGCTGGGAATTCTGGTGCCAGTCCAAGAATAAGAGAAGTTTCTGTGGCACGGATGCGGGTGGGAAAAGCTCCGGAGTGGCGTCGCTGAAGGACACTGGGCCCGCGGCTTGCCTGTCGCCGTTTGCCCCCTTATTCTCTCTCTCTCGCTCTGCCTCTCTCTCTCTCTCTGCCCAGCAGTGTTGAGGATGACATTCCCTCTTTGCAGATACACATACTGAATTTCAAAATAAACAATCCCACTAAATCGCCAAAAAACACCGCCTCATGGCTCTTTCCTTCCACAGTCCAAAGACATGTGGTTGGGTGTGTGCCCTGCAGTGGACCAGCACCCTGTCCAGAGTGCCCCCCTCCACTGCCTATGCTTCCTTAAGCTGGCTTCCGGCTCCCCGCAACACTGACTTATTTTTAGCCAATGGATCAGTAAAAACCCAGGAATACAGTGAAATATCTATATTTACAGTGAGGTGAGCAAACACCGTTTGAAAAACCAAATCACGGCTAGAAACATAACCACAGCGGCACAGAGTCATATTAAACTGAATGCAAGTCAACAGTCTGTATTAGCTGTGAAAGAGTTCTGACAATCAACACTTTGATACGTGAGTTTTCAAAGTACAGTATCAAAGAGGCCAAAGAGTGTGAAGTCGAGGTGCATCAGCCACAGCGACGATAAAAATTATTTGATGTATCAAAGGAAACAGACTCAAAAATCATAGACGCGCTGTACTGGCAAAGAGGACTAGAAGCTCCAAGTGAGAGAAGTCAGAGACCAACGCTGAACAGGATAACGCTGCATGGCGCAAAAGTGCAGCCACAGAAATCACCGCAGAACCGCATCAGCACCTCCGTCACCCAGTCGCGACAAAAACTGGGCTTGGTGAGCTTCACAGGGCTGCCATGTCGGAGCCAGTCGTATCCAAGGTCAATGTTCAAAGATGCGCAAGTTGGCATGAGAAGCGCAAAACCTAAAGCCCTGATCAATGGAGAAAGTAATGAGGTCTGATGAGTCATCTCTCACCTTCCCCCTACATCTGGATGGGTTTATATTTAGAGAAAACAAGCTGCTAAGCATGGTCAGGGACCTCTTATGGTATGGACAGTCATCTCATATGAGTTAATAGGTCCCATGATTGCTCTGCATGGTTATACACCTGCCAAGGAATATAAAGCCATTTCGGAGGGCCAGGTGCACCCTATGGCGCAAACACTGTCCTCTCGTGGTGATACCATTTTCAAGCATGATAATATTCCCAAAATGCACTGCTAAACAAATTCAGGCAGTTTCCTGAACACCAGGCCGATGTCGAATACCTTCCATGGCCAAGCCAACCACCACATCTAAGTCTCACTGAATCTCTATGGAAGGTTCTGGAGCACAGCCCAGCACGGACCACTGACTTCTGCTTGACCTCTTAATTCATGTTAGACTTGGTTATACAATGCAGCAACAGCTCATTTACATTACAGTAGCTTATTATCGGTATAATATGGACTGTGAAAAGAAGTCATATGTGTCACCTTGATTTGGGTCAAACAATGGTAAGACTGCCCTTTCAACTTAATTAGGATAATTTTACCATTCACTTGGTTAATTATACAAAAAATTAAATTAAACAATCCAGTCAATAAAAGAAATAATCATCGTAATTTAAAGTTTATTGCTATACTAAGAGCAAGACGCACTAAATAAAAATCTGAAATGTATAAATACGTCAAGAATTAGAAATGCAATTAGCATTAATCAAACTAGGCGGCGTAAAACTTTACGTTTTAAAATAATATCGTATAAATCCCCGACCTTAGCTGTCCCTCTCATCCCACCGTGTTATTCAGGAAAATATGACAATTCTTTTAAAAACACGGTTTCGACAGATTTGATCAAATGAAAGAGAGGAGCCAGACACATCAGCAAATATTGCAACAGCTGTTGAAAAATTACAATTTTTTTCTGCCAGTGCTGCATTTGGGCTATTTCCACAGTAGAGAAGGAAAAAATATGAACTATCTTAACAATGTAATGTCTAACTGTGATGCACTGCAGGCTAACAAAGACAGCGCAGTTTATACAAACACGAAATGTATGTTGGACGAAACGTGACTTAAAATAAATAAATAAATCAACCAATAATTTCGTCTTTGACATGAACAAAAGAAATTAATCGTTGGTAGAAATAAACAAAAAAAATCCATTGTCATAAACTAATCGTTCAATAAAGAAATATGTAGAATTAATGAATAAATAAATAAGATTTATTTATACCAAGTCTTGCTTGATTGATTGATTTCCAGGTTTGGTTATTTATTTACGTATTTGTTTATTTGCACGTTAATGATGTGGGCAGCCCTAACCTTTTCCCACTGTTGGTCAGGTGGACTGTGTTGATCTGGGTTCCATTACCTTGGCCTTGCTCAGGTATAAAGAAGTGTCGGCTGGCGTTCTTGATTTAGGGCAAGGATTTATTTATTTATGTTTGTTTAGTTATACCAAAAATATATTTATGCCTAAAATTTTATTTATTAAGTCTTGTTTCTTCCTCCAAACAAATGTGAAACGATTTATTTAACCTGTAAAAAGTACATTTTCACAAAGTTGTGTGGCGCTCACTTTCTGAATCACTGAAACGTAATGAAGACGATAGACACCGTGTACAAAAGAAGGGGAAAAGACATCCGGTCGAGTTTTATTTTATGTTAAAATTAACCCGCAAAGTAGAACCGTCCTTAAATTTGGCATTGTACCGAGACCACGTTCCGCGCTATGATGCAACCTCAGGCCTACACATCGACGCAGGTGCTGTACGTGCAAACCAGAAAAGCGCACCTGTGAACTACCAACTTTTTTTTTTTTTTTTACACTTATGAGGTGGTTTATGGTCGTATTTGCTTGCTTTTTATTTTCTGGCAAGCTGTTTCCTTCTTCTCTGGAGTCCAGGTGGAAAAGGACAGTAGATCAACTGCAAAGATTAGGGTGAATAGCAGGTAATCCTCGCTAGTAGCCGAAATACAGCAAACCTTTACCTTTATTTTTTCAGTTTTTTTGCGCTAAATGGAGCATCTTTTCCACGTAATTATCTAACAGCCTAAAAATCATTTTTTTGAAAATAAGTTATAATCCAGCTGGGGAATGGGAACAATGAGCCAATTTTCAGGGCATAAAAAGGTATAACGGAATGCCGCTTTGTCCCCTCCTATTGGAATTGTAATATCCTGCGAGTGTTTTGCGGAAGTTAATCCACTTGTCCTGCGTTATGTATGCAGGCATGTTGTCCTACACTTAACTCACTCACCAGTCCCTACAGCACTGAGCATGGTGATAATTCACGCAAAAGACTAACAGTGGAATCGCGAAGTGTTTATTTGTTGGAGCGTTATCTGTTTCGCCATTTAACAGCGCTTGAGCTTTCGTGAAACGGGATGAGAACAATGTCCCACCACCCCCGTTTTCGTTTACAGATACAACGAAATGTCATGAAGTTCTCAAGATTTACGGGCAACGTGTCGCACTTCTGCCTTGGGCCCCTCTTGTTTCTTTAGGTAACAGATCGTTTCCTCGGTAATTCCCCTACTTTTCATATTTAAAGAAAAAAGCTAAAGGGGGATATCACAGATCTGGGACAAAACGCGTGCTTGACACTCAAGTTCTTTGCTTTGTACGTGTAAATTATAACATTTCATTTTCAGAAAACAGACTTTATGATTACTTTAATACTCCAGTTAGAAAAGCTCTCATGCTGATGTTGGGAACGTATGTCTGTTATTTCTTTACTGGTTTTGCTTTTAATATTGGTAACAGAAATTTACATAGCATATTAGATTCTCCGTTTGCTTGCTAGTTTTCCGTTATTCTTTTTTTTTCTTTGAATTTCACTTGCCTTCCCAATGTTAAAAGTTGTTCACTAACGTGGCACCTTATTGCATTCAGTACTCAGATATGTTCGTTCGGATCAGCCGATTGATATCTGAGCAGTATGAAATAATATAAATTCCAATGAAACGTGGGCCTAATTTATAAAACAATTTCACAGTCAAATTTAGCTAGCTGTTAAAGTGAACCAATACAAACTTGTTAATATCCTGTATATAGATTACATCAAACAGTCATGAAATATATATAGATTAATTTAGGTAAAATATTAACAAAACAGTAATTAAAGTTTTCCCATCAGCACATCTCCGGCAGTTTGATGGCACTGCCCCCGCCGGTGAATCCTAGCATTGCAGCTACCGCGAGACTGCATCCCTCCACCGCCCTTCCGCGGAACCAGCATTAGACACCGGGGAATGGGATCTGGTGTGAAGGGGAGCTGGGGTGTAAAAAAAAATGCGTGGGGGACAGCATTCCTCCACGTTGCTGTGCTGGGAGCCACGCAGGGACGGCATTAGACAAAGACGCTGAGCTCGCCAAGAGACACGTGTCTGATCCCACCTAAAGCGATGCATTTGTTCTCGCAGTCCTCTGCTCTCTCGTTGATCGTCCACCTCGGAGACGGCTGGGCCTGTACCAGCGAGGCCTTCGGCATATTGGAGAATGAATAAAGGATAAGAATAAAAGAAATAATTTTCTATGCTTTTGTTAATTTTATTTTTCACAGAAATAATGCAAAAGGAGAATGAACGATTTATATAGTTAAAAACATGTATACACACATGCATACTAGAAAAATGTAGATTTCTGGGATGGGGACCATGCGCACCTCATTCTTTGCTTTTTCTCTCTCTCATCTCGCCTTAAAAATCAACAAATCCATTTGTTCAGCAGCTGCGACTCTGTGCCTTGCTGATAACGACCTGGCCCAGCCAGGCTTTCGCTGCAAGTCAAGGCTCATAGGCCTGAATCTATTGGCTTTTTTTTTCTTCTTCATTTTTTAAAATTCAATGCTAATGAACAAGGAACATTTTCAGAAGCCATAATGCTTCTTGTAGATCTGTCAGCTGCTGTTATGACAGATGTTTCCTTGAAAGTGCTCACAACACTTGTTTTCCGTGTCTTATCTCGTGCTCTGCAGAATGCCTGCACCGAACATGATGCGATGTTTCTCCTCTTTTATTTTCACCGTAGCCACCGGACGGAGACAAACATGGGAGCTGAGCAAAGGGAGAGAGTCCTGTCCAAAAAAAAAAAACACTCAGAGGGGGAGGGAGCAGCTTTTCCTTCCTTCCTATGCAGCCAGTTCAGTCAGCCGCATTTTTTATGATGCTCTTTGCTTCTTCGGCGTGTTTGCAGATGATCAGCGGTTTATATATATATATATATATATATTATGACAACGCCACTAGCCGCGGTCTCCGTGCGCGGCCACGGTACCGCGAATGCCGCTCGGGGATGCGCTTGAATCTGATCAAGCGGCTCCGGACTCCAGGACGCGTGGATACCGTAACACGAGCTGCAAGGGGTCGCGGCGCTTAACGGCTCCGTGAAGCCGCGGCTCCCCGCGGCTCTTTTAAGATGATAATGATGGTGTATGTTTTTTTTTTTTATGAAATGAAACCAGTTCGTGTCATTCGGGATCATTTGGCAATCAAGGTTTCTTCTCAGCGAGGGTCTCTAAACCATCTGCTTGCTTAAGCTTTTTTGAGTTTAAGTTGCCTGATTTGTAATGATGAGGCCAGTCCTGTAGGTTTCATACCGTCATGTATCAAAAACTGAAATATTTTTAATGAGACGATGTAGTAGTATAGTCCATGCAATAATAATTGCCTATTATATAAATATTTAGGCCCCCATCTCCAACACATTCAGATGTTTTCATTTGTCAACTGTGTATGTAGAAAAGGTTTAATAGCGAGCAGCAACTTCAATTAAAAAACAATTATTGACGTGGCACCCACATAACGTGTCCCCCCACGCTTGTGAACGCAGGCTGTTTCTAATTATGGGTGATATTCAGATTCTCACAGGCAAGATTTCTGTCGGTATAATGCGAACAACGTTGTAAAGGTCTTTGGTATAACTAAACTTATAAGAAAAATACATTAAAAAACCTTCCCATCCACCTTCCAAAACATACACAAAAGTAGTAAAATATGCAGATCCATTTTAAAAGTTTTTGAAGTGGGGAATTCATGTTAATAGCAACATATTATGCGTAAACAGATAAGGATAAAAGGTATTAACGAGGTATTAATAGGCCTATGTAACATCATATTTATAAAAGAAACAAAATCCAAAAGGAGTATTTGCCCTTGCAGAATGCTAAATGGATTCAGGTGAATTACTTCCGTTTGCGCAGTAGCTGCCACATCAAATCAGTGTGATGATAAAGAATATTTTGTTGTTAATGACCACTTCGGGAGCCACTTTGGGCTGATCGTAAGTTATTTATATTTGCATTGTTATATCCCCATTGAAACGACACAAGTACGGTTGCAACTGGCGTGGAGCAATCAGGACAAGGCTATTTAAAAGAAAGGGGGGGAAAGGGAATGGGATTCTGAGTGGACCAACAAGTGTTTTTTTTCCAGTGCTGGTACATTAGATTGTTGGTTTTAGCCTTGCAACTCCAGAATATACCGTGCAAAATGAACACTCAGGGAACGGAGGTGAAAGCGAGCGCCATGTCCTGATTGGCTGCTCAGTGCGAACCTCCTGTGCACCTGCGGGGCACCCGCCTGCTGCCAGCAGCAGAAAATGCCCCTGTCCTCCATTTGGCAGTGGTCTGCCAGTGTGGGTCCTTGTGGCCTGTCTTGTGCAAAGACATTAAAGACTTTACCTACAATTTATTATCAAGGGACAATTAATAATTGCAGGCATTGAGAATAAAGAATGGGATGAGTAGTTTTTTTTAAATCACTATTTTGTTTAGACTATAAATGATACAAGTTTCACACTAAAATGTGTTTATAAAGATTTTGTCTAAATTATTCAATTTGGGGAGTAATGTAAAGTTACTCGCTGCAAGAGAAAGGTGTATAAAAGGCTTTACATCAGGCTTCGTAGATGCACAGTAAAATCCAGTCAACATTTTGACAGTTTCAAACAGCTTCTCAGCAATCAGTGATTAATGAGGCTCCCTGGAACACAGTGAAGGGGGGCGGGGGGGGCGATAAACGGCTGAATCGAGCTTCCTCCCGGCACGTGCGTACGCGGCAGTGCACAAAAAACGACATCGTGCACGTGTCCTTTGAATGTCCACTCTCGGAGAGGGGGAACGGCCAGAGGCGACAGCAGATGGGGTCTGTGTTCCGCACCACGCCGCCTGAACAGCCACCGGCTCCGTGACGTCGGATGTGCGTTGTGACTCATTTGGTATGGGATTATAAAACCACCCGCAGTTAGCCCCATCGCGCGGACAGAAAGCCGCGCAATTTAACGCGCCCCGCCCACGTCCGCATAAATAGCCCTTTTATTGTAATTCCCGTTATCGTCCACAGTGCAGGTGTTCCCCGTGAGAAAAGAAAGAAAGAAAAAAAAACAACACCCGATAATGTCAGTCTTCACCTTGTCCAAAGCATTTTTTACCTTTTCATATGGGTTCTTATGAATTAAATTCCTGTCATAGGTTGTAAGTCTACTTGTGTTTGCCCAAGGCGTTAAGCAACATGATATTCCAGACATGGCAGTAATGTTATGCGCTGAGAACAGACGAATTGCAGCCAAACTCATTATGGGATTACTTCTGGGTTCATATTACCAGACTGGGATGTGGGGGGTCTTTGATGGGTCATCTCTGTGACTGCCTTGGACATACAGGTATTAACGGCTGCCGCCGCTACTGCATCCTCCTGGGCCATCGTTCAAAACGCCTCCTTCCTCCTTTATTCTTCTTGCGAACGCTGCCACACATTTACGCGCAGCCCCCAAGGAAGATGTAATACGAAACACAAATGAGGCCTGTAGTTCCCTCCTGTGATCTACTTTAACACTGAGCCTTCAAAGCCAGAGGCCTTTTGCAAGACATATTGATTAAGCATGAAGCAGGTTAATTTTTAGAAACTTACTGTGCCTACCTTTGTGATAATAAATTGATACATATGACAGCCAGTGTTGAGAGGGTGTAAAATCTTGCTGGTAAGTTTGGGAACCCCATTGTCTGGTGAAAAATGCCAGGATTTCTGTAAATATATAGACTGACATAAGTAGCTGAGTATCTACATTAGGCTCCTGTGAAAGATCTAAAGATGAAAGTCATCTGAAGATTTGTCAGGGGTTGGATCTATGGTTTGGCCATACCCCCCCTCCGTCAAATATAAGGCTATATAACCCCTCATCAAAACATAAAAACAAAATATGGAGCATTTAATTAAACCAGAGCTGCTCAACCCACCAATGAAATGCCTGCAACTCTGCCTCAAATTAATGGATAAATCTTGTGATCGGCAAGAAATGCCCCCCCGGTCAACAAGGGAGACCCCCCCCCCCCCCCCGTTCAACAAAATATTACCCCTTTGCCACCTTGTACCGCATAGTGGCTTATGTCCCTGTTTCTAGTTAATATTTTTTCACTCACAATTTACTCAAAGTTTAATTAAAAATAAAAATGCTTTACTACTGCAGAGTTATTAGTAATTAAAATGGGTGAGTTTTCATGCTTGGGAGCAGAGTCACCAGTCACTCTGTTTGTAGCAGCATTGGTTTTTAAACAGTCTCTTTTTTCCAGTTTTATTTTTGAACTCGTCATTAGTGGAGGAAGTGTCTGGCTGCTATTCTCACAAATCCTCCGCTGTCTAGTGATGCATGAGATGGGGCCACCTGGCTGAGATGGGGCACCATCCAGGAGCTGAAGCTCCAGCAGCTGACTAGCTACGGAAAGTAGCGCACTGATTGGCCGCGCTTTGTTTTTTCAACCCGCGTTATATTTTTTATTTTATAAAGAATAAATGCAAATCAGCCCCAGACACGCTAATGCATAGTAGGAGGGGTTGTGGTCTCAGTAGAGGCATGGGTATGATGGGGAAAAAACTGTTTTTTCATCCACAGTAACATGTGTGCACGTTGTGAAAGTGCATTGCCCGCTTTAAAATGCCGCTCAGCAAAGGTATGTTGTCAAATGTGATTTGGATTATATGTAGCGTAGCCACACCCTGGAATCTCGCTCAACAAGTGCACAGATGTGTCTGCTTGCATATGTGGGCATATTTTAATGTTTAAATATAGAGGTTGCCTTAATAAAGGGTAAAGCCAATTTGCTGCAGAATTTCGCCAATTTACAGCAGTATTTCCTAAAGGACATTTATCCAACTGCAATATTATGCCTCTAATGAAATGTTGCCCTTGCGAGACTCTAAATACCTTTCCCAGAAAACAAAGAATATTCAGGCTGACAGAGAACATGGTGATTTTATGCTCTCATCTTAGCCTTACTTGTTCTTATAGAAACACTGTTTAACACTGTTAGTCTTCTTGTTGTATTTCTGTAAATGTGGGTAGAGATAATAATTGGAAAACATATTTAAGGGTGATACATACATAAGTCTAAGTATATAAGTATCGTGTTTGCAGCCAACATACTCTAAACATATCACAGCTAAAACAGCCTGTATAAGTGTGAATAATGACGTACAAGCAGAAAGTGCCCCACAATAAAGCCATTAGAGGGAAATATGTTTGGGTTAACAGGCATAACAGACTGTAGATAAGCTGCCTGCCGTGGCATTTCAGATATTTTAACCAGATGGCTTTGTGATGGCCGGCTTGCCTGTAGTGCCCCTGGGGCACGTGCTACTGGCCAGTGTCGTCTTATCAACTCAGCAAAACACTTAAATCACAATAAGCAATGTCTGCGGGACAAATTGGTGATTGCTAAATGAAAAACGCACCATCTCAAGGTTTATGAGATTTGAGAATATAATTAAAACCATAACTACTCCTACAAGTTGCCCGAGTCTACCGCAGTGTGGGAGTTTAATAATTGCTTTGCCGAAGTATAAGTCGTGAGTTTGGAAAAATAGAAGAAAACACCAAGGTTGCATAATAAAACATAAAATTAGCTGGATTTAAAATATGCTGTAGGGAAATTGTGTCATTTTGCACTAGGCAGAGATTGACTGAATTTTACCTATGTATGATTTACTGTATTTCCAGTTATTATATTAAGTATTTTCTATATAATTTTATATAAAGAAGCGTGATAAAAATAATAAATGAAGTACTGTTCTAAGACACTTATGCATATTTGATTTTTTCCCCCATTGCTCTGCTTTACTGAGACCTCTGTGCGCGCTCCCGAGTCCCCTCACAACATTGGCTCGCTCTCACGCTCGCTGACGGAGAGTTCAAAGGTCACGCCGAGTCCGCAGCGAGGCTTCGGCACTCTGGTCACGTGTTCAATCAGCTGTTTCCTCCCGACGTCCGCCTGACTGGGGAGTGTTTACATTCAGTGTAATCCCGAAGCGGTAGCCGAGGGACCGCATGAATTATCAAGGTAAAGACGACATACGCCTAAAAAGCGGAGGGACAGAGGGAGCAACGGTGCTAGTGCGGACGCTGCTTGTTCGCTGTTAGTGGACGCGCACGTATCGCTTTTTAAACGTGTTTTCGTGTGGGGAGTGTGAGGGCCTGGGAGCTCGGCGGATTCTCTTCCTGGTTTTACTGTATGCTTAGCGAAAGGGCTGCATAGGAGGAAAGGTGACGTGATAGCGGTTTAAAACGCATTCACGCAAATCTCTCTCCAAAGTCCTGTTTTTTTTAAAAGGTGTACAGACAGGGAACAGTTTGTTTACGGATTCCAATACATTTAAGATAGCGCTTTTAACGCTTCGAGTATAATATCATTACTGGCTATTTGGCTGTGTGCTAGGCAAGGATGTGAGTGTAATATATATTACATAGTTCTTGCTGAGTATATAAGGTAATAACTTTTTATTTTGTGTAATTAGTCTTCCGGTGTTAGTCTTCTAGTGTTTACAGAGACCTTTGGAGGATTATACTCTAGTTTTGTCCTACATGTTCCCACAAAAAAACCGAGCATTTTCAAGCCGCCTTTTAAAATATGAATTTTAAATATGAATCTAGCAGGATTTGATTTTATTAGGCAGGACGGTGTGATTTTCGTTTTGATGTATAATGTCATTCAGCTACCATAAAGGTGTAAAACCTTTTCCCTAGCGCCTGGGTATTACTTCACTAGTTGTTAAATAAACATTATCTCAGATGGCAAAATATTTCTCATTGCCTAATATTTAGCTAAGTAACTGACTAATTTTGGTGAGTGACTCTCACAAATCACACCCTGGAACAGAACCGTATTGCTTTTGGCCTTCCGAATTCTTACAACATTCCCAGCTTAGGCCTCCATATTTTACAAATACTCCTTGAATAGCCTAGAAAAGGGTAACGTGTTATGCATTCTGTCATATGTTTAATAATTTTGGAAATGATTTTAAAAACTGAATGCAAACCATGCCAGAATACCTGCAGTGAAGTGCAGGTCCCCCCCCCATGTGACTGTCCTAAATCTCTCTGATTGGCTGGGGAAGGGAGGACATGTGACATTGCTTGAAGGCTTTTTGAACATTGCATTGTTGTGTAATGACCTACGTACTAAAGTCATTTTGTTAGCTTTTCCCTTAAAGCTTTTAAGATACAGACTGTTTCTTGTTCCGTAAAAGCTTCACTTTTCAAAGAGCATCATATGACTGGACTTTGCAGGGATACATATTTAGCCAGTGTATTGCAGTAGGCTGCTCAGCAGTGGCGTTTTGCGACATATAGTTCTACACATTTCAAATACATTATTCACATTATCCCCTGACACCATAGACGAAGTGACATGCCAGGTAAGAGGTGGGATTAAGGTGTGAGGGGAAAAGCCTGACAAAGCAAAAAGGTAAATCCATTGCATTTAAAATGAAGATACTTTGTAAACTTTAAAGATGTCACTTTCTAATTTTTTTCCCTCTTGTGCCAGACCCTGCCATGGCACAGCAGAGATGGATGTTGACCTTTGTTACTTGAAGAAGGTTCGCTTTATTTTCCCGGCTGTGCACCGGACAAAAGCCTCTGTGTTTCTGTGCTGGTCATTCGCCACACAGTGGCTTTGCCTCGTTTTTTCAAACACCGAGCTCTTTTTCGCGTCGACGGCCCTGGTCGCCTTTGCAGCGGTCCGCTCGTCGGACACTCAGCTTTGCTGCTTTCGTCACAGGAGCTGGCAGCTTACGATGGCATTTGAAGTTAGGGGTGTTAATAGTAATAATTCCACCCTGTGTGTTTTTGACGATGGAACAGGGGAACTTCTGCAAAGGAAGCCTCTGCACAGTGTATTTTCTGGTCTCTTCTCTCCGGAAGCAGCACGCATACCTGCATGAAGACGTCTTCATCTGAATGTCTTCAGTGACATATGAAAAGTCAGTCAGGGCAAACATTAGGGTGGTAAAATGACTTCTAAGCTGCTGCATAGTTTTTCTCTCTGAGCTGCTTCTCAATAGTAACACAACCCAGACCTTAATTCTAGGTTAGTGATAAATAATTTATGGAAATGACCAGCCCTACATGCTACTCTTCACGAAAGCATGTTTAAGTCAATCAGGTATTAGGTGGGAAGCTATACCCCGTATCTTTTGCTAATTTAATTCCCTCCCCTATCTTGTTTATATGTTAATAAAAAAATAACTAAAGTAAAACAAGCAGTCATGATGATGATGATGATTATAATTATCATCTGTCGAGGCCTTTTCTGAAAGTGCCTTAATGTCACAGTGTTACACACATGTTGTTAATCTTTCTTTATGGAGAAATAATATTCCCATTACAGTACGATCCCGTTATAGTGGACTTGCTTATAATGGAATATCTTCTTTAACGGAGGAGGTCCGCTGGTCCCGGGCGTGCGCCTTTAAGAACATGCAGAAAAAGCATTGGATGTAGCGGACTCGCGTATAATGGAATTTCGCTTATAACGGACAAACAATTTGGTCCCCAGGGCTGCTTTTAGCTGTAGTTTTGTTCGGCTATAACGGACATGCAGGCTCCGCCTACAAGGCGTGTAGCGTGCCGGTGAAATCCAACGCAGGTATGCAGTCGGGATTGTTAAAAGTCACGCATCTGGTCAGGTAAAGTTAGATTACTACATGTACAATATAATAATCTATAACACAAGTGTGTCTGCTGGGGTGTGACATGAGTGAATGGTGTCCTGTAGTTGTGTTCTCGTCATACAGCAAGTCTGGATATAACGGACTGTTTTGCCAGGTCCCTTGATGTCCGTTATAGCTAGGTTTTACTGTATGATGTTTTCATTCCAGAAGTGCTTCTCTGCTCTTTAACCTTCACCAAGATGTTGCCTCCCTGACTGATAACATTAGTTGTATTCAAAATGCTCAAAGCCGTTGGTAAATGGACTGCGTTTATATAGCGCTTTTCTATTCCTACGAGGACTCAAAGCGCTTTACATTTTATGCCTCACATTCACTGATTCACACACTCATTCACACACCGGTGGCGGAGGCTGCCATGCAAGGTGCCAACCTGCTCACCGGGAGCAATTTGGGGTTCAGTGTCTTGCTCAAGGACACTTTGATGGGGTCAGGAGGAACCAGGGCTCGAACCTGCAACCCTCCAGTTGCCAAACGATGGCACTACCTCCTGCGCCACCATCTTCCCCAAGTTGGTTCGTTTGCTTCAGGATTTTTGCTGGATTTGTCCTTGAGCAATTAGCCTGTGAAATTTTAGTTTGTTGGGGAAGACCCTAGGTCACCTGTTTTAAATGATTTAGATGTTAAAACAAAGACCTTTGTGAATTTCAAACATGGCACATTGTAGCAGCCAATAACGTAATAACTGCCAATAATGTAATAACTGCCAATAACGTAATAACATGCCAATAACATAATAAATTTCTCCATTCTTAATGTAATTAAAGTCGAAAATAACTGGCCAATTATGTAATAAATTACATTATCTGCAAAATAGTTATTGCATCATTGGTTCAGAAAATGTTTTAGAATATTGGCCTGTTATTGCATTATTGACTTTTATTACATTAAGAATGGAAATATTATGTTATTGGCAGTTATTACGTTATTGGCTTCTATACAGCAGATGTGTTGGGGCTTATTTGACTCAGTCTCCGCAATGAAACCTCAGCATTGTCCGTTCACAAGTTGACTTGAAGGACCTGTTTTCCTGTGGCATCAGAAAGCCTGTGTTGCTACTGTCTGTGTAGTACCCATATATTCTCATGTAGTCCCAGCGATGGCTGCTTCGGGCTTCTGCCCAGGTTAGCATTTTCTTCAGCAGAATCTAGGCCTCTATGGTTGTTATAACAATGGTAAAACTGAGGAGGATTCAACAAAAGTATTTTAATATGGCTTAAACTAGTTCATTATGAGTTGCAGTTGTTTTGATTTAGGTCCCGGGGGAATGCTCATCAGTTAAATGAATTCATACATCTAGAAAATGTTTCTGTATAGACAAGCTCTTGATTTACAGGCTGAATTTTAAAACATGAGCCCATATGTTTTTTTTTTTGTCTCTCTTAATGCAGGAAGTTTAAAGGAAAACATCTTTTAAAGAGCTATTGGTTCGGAATTGAGAACGGATGAGGGTTCCACTGTGTAGCAGCTGGTGCTAGAGTCATCACAGAGAAATGGCCTGAAGTTTGCATGTATATCACTGGAAAAGCGCAACAGTCACTTAAATGTAGTGGTTAGCGGCTCCGCTCATATTTTGCTGTTGGATTAGCCACATACTGTCTAACTTTCCCTTTTATGTTTGGTTTTACACACGTCCATCTTTTTTTGAAATGGGTTAAATCGTGAGGATCTTTTAATTTTTATTGCAGTGCTGGGATATAATTTCATTTTTGAGTTTATGATCGTGTCTTCCTAATTCTGAGTTATTACCACATGACTGTAATTTCACTTGGCCTTAGAGGACTCCGTTGTGGTCTCTCATGATTTAACTGATAAAAAGGCAAAGCTGCAATACTTATTTGTTTATTAAAGAATCCTAGATGGAGTCATTTACCTTGTTAATATTTGCAAAGGTAAATGAAGCATGCTTTTAAAAAAAATGGTAATTGAAGTATGTGCTGTCTCTGTTTTGGATGAAGTTCTCTATTTTCTGTGTAGTTCTCCTTGTAGCCCAATCTGTGCATGCCTTAGAGATCTGTGTTGAATCTGTAATTCTATTTTCGCAATTCAGGTTTGAAGTTGATCAAAGATATTGCAGAAATATGCATGTTACCCAGGGAATTGGTTTAGGGAGTCCTCTTCGGTTGGGTTACAAAACGGCAATAAGAAACTGGCAGTTACAGGGTTGGCTAATGAATGGCTGCTATTTACAGCTGTAGACGTTGCTTGTCATTACTGAATCAAATTCAGATATCCAACAGTGTTTCATACCATGTTCAGATCGCAAGCCTCTACTCTTGTCTCATGCAATGAAAATATGGCATGCTGAATGGGAGAAAACGATCAGTAACAAACTTTACCAAAGCAGTCCAGTTCTTGGAAAGATGGTGTAACTTTGAGGCCAGGTCATCTACTTGAGGTGTTGTATAGGCCATCCCATGCTGACTCATGTTTTTACTTGCAGATGACGATTTGCCTGTATGTCCTACATCTAACACTCCTTTAATTATTAAACACGTTTTATTGTATTGTCCTTTTTTAACTCCCTTAAGCAGAGATATTTACTGACTCTTTAAAAGACATTTTTAGTAAAATTCTGTAAAATGCTTTTTTGAATAGTTTTTATTGAAGGCTAATCTTGGGGTTCTTATTTAGATTGTTTTAACAGTTTGTAACATTTTATAGCTATGTAGTTTTTACCTTTGCAGCTCTTCGCTCTGGTTTAATACCCATATACTCTCGCTATGAATATGTCCTACTCCCTTAACCTTTAAATGAGCAGGTCTGTGTCCCAAAATGCAGTCTGATTATTAAGCTGCTCGTTTTACATCACGTTATGCGCCCTTGTTTTAGGACTATAAACACACCTGTAGTATGACGCGCATTCAGCACTCTACAGCCAAGTCCTAACTCTGCAGTGAGCTTACTTCCCCCCTTGTTTGGTACCACGGTCGGTGTGCAAAGTCCTGCCAACGTGTGGAGAAATTTGGGGGACCTGATGCTGGGACTGGCAAGGGTTTAAGGAGCTTGCATGTGGTTCTGGGTGTTTACTGTATGATCCCACTCATTGCTAGCTGATACAGACATTCTCTGGTCCTGCCTGATTAGTTATTGAATCGGGGGACCTTATTTAGTTCGAAGAGTTACTGGAAGTTTGGTTCATTGCTTAGGAGTTTACTCCACCACCTGATTCATCTGATTCTTGACAGTGTGAGACTATAAGGAAGAAAGTACCGGATGAAGGTGCTGCATCTGAGGGCTACTGTAGTTCTACAAAGACCTTCTGTGCTAAGAAAAAGTTCCCGCAAAGCCTTGTTGCTCATTTATCATTTAAATGTTTTTTTTATTTGAAAAATTTTCATAGTTTTGTTGCAAAATTCATCAGTAAGCAGCTAAGTATGTATAGCCAACAGCTGGTCTTCTTGAGTTAGAATTCTTTTGGAATTTCAAATATTGTTTTTCCTTTTATCATTTAATCACATGTGTGTGCATCGTAAGCCCCTCTCTTCATCCTACTGAAAAACAGGAGGAATATCTGCCGGGTGCTGCAGATGTAGTGCGCTGTGCGTCAAAGCTGTGCTCAAGGGTGGAGATGTCATACCTTGGAGCCATGGACATGGACGTAAATTATGCTAAAATGGGGAGATTTTGGGCAGAGCCCTCAGAATCAGGGCCAAGGTGAGCAGTTATTGCCTTAGAGATCTGCAGATGCTGCTATTCAGAGTGATTTCAGTGTTCAGTTGTCCGTTTATACGGCTGTATGAGGGAGTCTAACATAGGGGTCATGCTGTTATCCACACTACGTTACCCTTCATGTAAATTAGTTAGAAAAATAAATGTTGAATGAAATTTAAAACGGAAAATCCCGCAGTAGAAATATCTCAATAATTTATTAGGAACTATACACAGATATTATTTTAAAAAATGATGCCGTGTCCTGCAGCATTACCGCTTCCCACATCACCATTACAGGCAGCAGTGAGAAATCGGCTCCCCCCACGAAAACGAGCTTTTACGTTTTTTCGTCACTGGAAGCTTGTCTCGGCCGCAGCCAATCCCATTAGTTTCGTTACTGTTCCATTTGTTTCCGTGACTACTTGTTTGGGCGGGCCCGTGGAATTATTTATTCAGCGATTTTTATTTATGCGTTTCATTATTTATTTATTTGATTATTTAGTAAATTATTTATCCGTTGAATTATTGATGTCTCTTCATGACGTGTTTTAAATTATGTATAATTTCATTTTGAGTTTATTGCGTTTTCTATGCCGCTTTGTCGCAGAGCGAGATTGGCTTTTTTATATTTTTTTTCCTTAGTCATAAGAGGAAATTAAACCCCACCTCCAAGGCCTCTATGCATTCATTGAAGTGGAGATTGAGAAGTTCCACCTGCAAAATTATTTGCATTGATCTTGTTATCAGATTTTACAATGAAATACTCATTGCCTTCCGTAAATTTGGCCCAGTATGGGATTTACAATGCTAAATAATCCATTAGCAAGATATCTGATTGGACAAATTGCCAGCTGTCAGCTCTAGAGTATGACACATACTGTATGGGGTGTATAGATACTAACCCTAACCTGCTTGCCTATTGCTAAGTATGGTAAATATAATGGATTTACTTTAATTGGAGGTTGTCGTCATGAATTTGATCAACAGATTTGTATTAATAGAACTGTATGCAAAATCATCATCTGCTTCCAGGTCAGTCTCTTACTTACCCAGTGGCCTTGGAAGCAATAGGAGTAGAAGGTTGTAGTCACACGACTGCATGTTGTTTTAAAGAATACTATAGATACTGTACAAGTCTGGTTGGACCTTCGCCTGTGTTTATCTAGTTTTTACTCCTGAAATCATTATTCTTTGTCTGGCCCTTCATGACTTGGTGATGTTTGGATGAGCGAAGGGATCGCAGTTCTGTTGTGTAACCAGGGATTTGAAATGTCTGTTCTGATTAGCTAGAGACCCTGTGCTATGGAGGATGAAACGTGGTAGAAATAAAAATAAATCCTTGCCATGAATGAATTAATCAATTAAAAGAATGAACGAGTTAAATCGTTGGCATAAATATTTTAATTATTTACCTATTCAGTTATTTATTTCCAGGTTTATTTGTTTATTTGCGCGTTAATGATGTGGGCAGCCCTAACCTTTTCCTAAAGCACTGTTGGTCAGGTGGACTATGCTGATCTGGGCTCCATTACCTTGGCCTTGCTTGGTTGAGAAGAAATGCTACCATACTTGTTAGCTAATGACAACTAGCAGAAAAAACACTTTATGATCTCCAGCAAAGGCAGTACTGTCTCTGTTAGGCAAAAAGGAACAACTTGTCGGTGCAACATTGTTTTGCAGCTTTTCCACTGCGTCCAAGAACCGAGCTGAACCCGAGCTGTATCACAAATTGGTGCTTTTCCGTTGCAAAGTATGCGAGCCGTACCTGAGCCACATCCGAGTCGTAACCGCGCTGACATGGCTTACGGGGCTGGAAGCGTGACCAAACCAAGCTGTTTGCATCACTACCATCTGATTAGTATCACACATGGCACTGCATTCCCGAAAATTCGCAACCTCTTACTTTGAAAAAGTACTACAGAACAGCTGAACGGAGTGGATTCATAATGCAAATTTACGCTAGCAAATGCTAATTCTGCTAGCGTTTGATACTTGCATAATATGGGAGTTCTCACAGACTTATTAGCGGACTTTAGCACACAGTACAAAAAATAGTAATTGCACATAGTAAATCACGATGTGCAGCGTGTGAACAGTAAATACACATCTCTTCGGTTTTACATCTCTCTTTGTGGTACAGCTCGGGTATAGGGTGATTCCTGTATGCAAGTGGAAAAGCTCTGTTTGATAGTTTGGCAACATGTTCATCTGCAGAACCACAATTTAAGCTCAGCAGTAACTATATGATTTAGGCTCTCAACGTACCAACCAATAAGTATGCAAGGGGAAAAAAAAAACAAAGTTTTCACATACTTTGAACAACGAATACTGTTATTAATTTACACTATTTACAGATATTCATGGTGTGGTACAAAGCATGCCAGTAACCACATAATTAGTCCTGCTGACCAAACCCATGGCGTCGGCCAATTGTGGACAGTGGGTGGGATCAGAGCAAACAAAAAAGTTCACCTGAGGGGCCCTGCACAGACAGTGCACGAAACAGTGATCGCCACTTAAACAATGTTGTATTGCTAAAAGAATGCTGATTTTGTTTGAAGAATCTGACCACCTAGTGTTTAAGGGGGTTAGCCACTTCGCTTGGTAGATGGCAGTTATCTTGTGGAAGCAATTGCATGACTGCAGACTAGTTAAGACCATTAGTCAGTCAGTTACTATTGCTTCTGCCTGGTTTGCCTTCCTGGCTAATATTTCGTTTAGGAAAAGGTTAGGGCTGCCTACCTCATTAACATACAGATGAACAAATTCATAAATAAATAAATCTCGAGATGAATATATAAATCTTTGGCTTATTTAAATGTCTTATTTATTCATTTATTCTACAGATTTATTTATTTATTCATTTATTTATGTTTATTTTTTTGTCTATTTCTACCAACCATTTATTTGTTTATGCATGTTTGCCAAAGACTTATTTTTTTGGTTGATTATTTGTAAGTCACGTTTTGTCTTCTATACTTTGCACCAGTTTAATGTTCATTATAAATGTCTTGGGTCTGTAGTGTAGTGGAGGTCTGTAGTGAAATGCTGCGTTATTTCTACATGAATCTGTTCCATTCATTTGCCAGTAGTTTTAATGGAACTGAGTTTGCCATTACTTTTTAATGCGGTTGAAATTGTGATTGTTAGGATTCTTATATTTTTAATAAAAAGGAAGGTTTTGATTTGATTTTTTTTTAAACTATGCAGAGCAGCATGTACCAGTTACATAACCCTGTTTATTCATAATAGTCAAATCAATGGCAAGAAATTTATTTGGAATAAAAGGATTTTTTTTCATTTTTAATGAATCTTGTGAGTTTGCCAAACACTTGTTAAATAAGTTACCTGACAGCGGTCAGAATTTTTTTAGGACCCATCATGAAACGAATCCATTGGCTCTGCGCTCTTGCTGCCTTCATACAGTGTGTCTGTGCGCATGTGTGTGTGTGTTAATTCTACACCAGAAATGTTTTATTCCTTTAAATAGCGATGGAACGCGAGTTTTCGTTTCCTGCACAGGTTCTGCACGAGCCTTATGCCTGGCATATAGCTTAGCTGTCATTTTTCTGCGAGAAATTGTCCGCTTTTTTATTTAAAAATGTGTGAAACTGTCGAAGAAGAAATGAGAGCGACGGTAAATCGGAGAAGCTGTTGTAGACCACGTTTCCGTCTTGTGAACTTGTGCTCCCGTAATGAAGCATCATTATGATTATTTTATAGGGCTGAAATTTTTTTAAAAGTACAAGAATGCATTACTCTCCGTAATGAACAGATGTTGTGGCAACAAGCGCATACATTATGCATTAAAATTTATTTCTATTTTGATTGTAGATGCTGATTTATTGAGACAAGGAGAGTTCACTGCAGTAATGGATTTAAGATATGCCTTTGTTGTATTATTTACATAATTAATAAGAGGAAGTAAACATATTGTGTGAGTTATACTTTGTATTTATAAATGCAGAAGTATACTAGCTAGGATAATAAATACAGTTTGGTTCATTAAACCTAAAATCGTGCTGTGTTATTTAATTATGAGACCTATAACTTTTAAGAGAAGAGTATATCCCTTTCAAAAATTATTCAGCTTTTGAGGGCATTTGCAGGGCTTCTATAATGCAGTAATATAACTATATAATATAACCAAATTCCACTAATTACACTATTTCCTTCACAATTTAACTGCAATGGACCTTGGCAGAAATTCCCGTTGTGCTTCTCCAAAGGGGAACCTGGAGTTAGGACACTTGACCGTGACATTTTGGAGCAGTGATTCTCAAGCCTGTCCTCGGAGCCCCCCAGACTGTCCCCAGTTTTGCTTCCCAGTACACATGAATCAAAGAAATCAAACGGATAGAAACGCTGAATACATTGGTTACAGGTGTGTTGGGAGCTGAGAGGGAGTAAAGATATGGACCCTCTTGGGGGGTTCCTGGGTATTCGGTTGAGAAACACTGCGCATATCTATGTGCATTGCAGCACTGACATTCCTGTTGAGCATTCCTCTTTTTTCTGATTAGCCATTTCAGCACAGATATTGTAGGCCTGACCTAGCCGTTAGTATCCAGCGTTGATGGTAATTGCATCACTGTTAATCTCTGAGCTTCTTCGGTACCGTCCCAAGGTACCACAACACAAACTTCCTATGCCCGAAACGACTGCTCGCAGAAGAATCCCGAAAGCTGGGTACCGAAAGCTGGTAGCCGAAAGCTGGGTACACTCCCATGTTCCCGACTTGGGCTCTGGTTGCTTGTGGAAGGATGAGTAATATGAAGACACAGCATCTGTAAATAATTGATTCCAGCCTGGAGGATGCCAGGGAGCAGAGCGAGAGACCAATAAATCATGTGTGCCTCTGTCGCTTGTCGCTTTCAATTATTCCTGAAGGTTTTGTGACAAAGCGACGCACCTGCCCCGCTGGCCTCCTCCAGCCTCTGGCCGCATTCTCGTCCTTAACGGGAACTTCATGTAGAGCCGCTGATCGGGTAGTTCCTCTTAAATTCGCACGCCACCGTAATCCTGTTCTTGCGGCTTCTGCTAGACAGCTCCAGTCCTTTATAAGCATTTTATTTTTTTCCCTTATTTGGTGCTTTCGTATGTGCTTTGAGGAAGCTTTTTACCTCGCAGTTTGAGAGGGTAGGTTCATCTAGTCCCTGAATCACCTGGGGGCTAAGGACCTTGCTCAAGGGCCCAATGGTGAAATCACTCTGTCAACAATGGGATTTGAACCAATGACCTTCTGTTCATGGGCGCACCATCCTAACCTATTGAGCCGCACATCACGTTTAATAATGGAGGTGTTCTGTCATTGTACCACAGAGTTCCTTAAGTTCGCCTGACTCTTGTGGGTTGGAGGGATTGGGTGCATTTAAGATAGATCCAGGCTGGTTTATTTTTCTTGTCCCCTGTATCGAATGCATCCCCTTATCCATAGATGGACTTCAGACAGGGAATGGGACATTGACCAAGCTGCCCTGTAATGACACAGCGGAAGAAGCAACAGACCTTGAGGCTGATGTGAATTTCCCGCTATGAAAAGAGAAGCACTTCCTCTAGTTCCAGATTCTCGGTGGCATGAGAGCAAAATGGCCAACGGAGGGAGAGCTCAATAGAAAATGGTTATTTGGGATGAGAAGGACTGTTGGTGCTGGAACTTGTACCAAAGTCTGAAAAATGAGGCAATTATCATTGTGACGGTGGGGAAAAATCTACAGCTTTTAATTAACTGTGCTTGCCAACTTCGCTCTTTGTTTAGATGTTTGTGCTGCGTATGAAATGCTTTTATTAATGCAAACAAACAGGAATAATTTTTTGCTGCTCTTAGTTGTGTTCAGGCTGACCCAGAAAGAGTGACTTTTAGTCTTTTTAATTGCTTTGTGCTTGTTTTTGTTGTGGTATCAAACAGTGATGTATATCTGTACGTATATTTAATGCTTTTAAGGGTCATGGGTCTTGAGAAACAATTTTTTTTGATGAAGAAGAGGAAAGTAAGCACCAGTTCTCTAGGAGGTTCTCCGGTTGGAAATGTGGTGAATTTTCGTATCTGGTGGTAGTACGAGCATAAGAATACTCAGTTTGCTCGACGGAAAGATAGATGAATGGAAAAAAGACTCTTATCAGTGGATTGGCCGACCCCATCGTTCAGAAGGCGCCCGTCCTGACTTGCACACACCTGGCTGCATATTTCATCGCCGGTCGATTTTCAGTGTCCTTTCTCTGCTGCCTTGTCACCAGTCTTGTAAAGCTGATCGTTTTCTCCCTTGAACACTCACCCGCTCATTTATGCCCCAGCAAAAATCCTGTAGCCGCTCTTGAAGACTCACTCCTCTCTTTCCTTTGTTTTCCCGCGTGCTGCCAGTGAATCGACGGCCTTGTTTCCGTCCATCCCGGCTGCTTCTCATTTGATACCCCTCCACTCCCGTGCCTCTCCGCTCCTCCTCGTCTCGTGATACAGGTGCACGTGTATTTAACTACCACTGCTACTAAGTGTTTTTTCTTTTTTTCTAACTAGGGATTAGTTAGCTATAACCACTCACTCTTGTGTTTTGTATTCCGTGGATTGTTAGACTGATATTGTCCAGTCAGTGTGACGAACGTGAATGAAATGACGGTAGCGGACGCTAGCATGGCTGCATTGTGTATGTCGGCATTGCGCACTGCATGAGAGCCATCAGCGGCATTAACTGGGAGGCCATACATGCACTGGTAGAGATCCTCTTCACAAAAGGCAATCAGGCCTGGCAGGCGGCCAGCGGACCGGCACCTCATGCCGGTTAGCTAGCCCCGCCTAACCGAGCAATCATGTTAGCATTGTCGCACTGCAACTTGTACTCTGTATCCCGAACGTTCATCATTTTGTTGAACTAAATTTCTTTGACTGTTATGTAAAATGATTAAACTGTAAGTCTGAGGTAGAATTGTGGTCATCAAAATTTTTTTTTATCAGAATGTATCCTGATTTTCAAGAGTTTGATTGTTGGTTTCACTGTAGCAGCAGTGTAGCTTGCAGTGTCCCCTGCCTCCTCTCTCTTTAAGATCACAAAGCACCCTGATTACTCTATGTACCTTCAGAATGGTAGCATTTTCTGAATGAGACTTTCTTTTTTAAGATAAAAGCAAACAATTCCAGGTTGATTGTGTCTCTAAGAGGCATATTGTTACGCCGCAAGCCTTGTGTTCACTCAAGCTGGAATTAATTTAAAATAATCACTCTTTTAGACATGAATAGCATCACTTTAAGTGTCGTTAGCGTGTTTGCCTTCAAAGGTACCCGTGTACCCAGCAGACACTCCAGACCTCCAGGTACAGTACTTACGGTGTTCTTTCATAAGCTGAGTATTCAGCTTCTCCTGCTTCTTACTCACATTGCAGTCAGTGGTCTCAGAGCAGAAGCCATTGGTGATGAGAGATGCGTTGATTCGCGCCCCCCCCCCCACCTTCCCCATGTAGCTGTGTTCAAACCCAAAAACCCTCAGAGGAATCAGCCCCGGCTTTCACGGCCCACTACTTTCCCCACACTAATCGGCAACGGCACGGATATCTGCCGGGAAGTCTGCGACGGTCCGATGCTAATTCCTGCGGTCTCTTGCACATGGACGGACACGTGACACCAGTGGCTTGTGCTGTTAAACAGGGTTGGGAGGGTACGTGATCAGGCTAAAGCGTCGTATAACTAAATAAGCATCAGGCAGCCCCCAGCTAGCAGTCCATCCCTGAGCTATGAGACCTTGAACCCCCCAGTGATGAGAAATCACCCTGCTGATTAGCCGGGTGTTCATTTCTGACGGTGTTGCACACATTGTCGTAAGAATAGATTGCAAGGCGCTTCTGTGTAGATCTGTCTCTCTGCCCTTAAGTCTCTGTCAGTAGGTTTAGAGCAAAGGCTTGTTCTCTGCTCTTCCTGGTAGCTGTCATGTAGAAGAGCAAAATCCTAATCACCGCTTCACTGTCTGACAAGTGTTGCAGTGGAAAGAATAACTTTGGACTGGAATATATGTATTTTTTTTGTTTGTCTTGAATTGATGGGAAGGGGAGATCTACACGTACATCCCAAGTGTGTGATGTGGAGGCTGACCCACAACTGTCCCCTCACACCCTGCAGACTGCTTGCGTTCCCCCCCAGCATGGCATGCCCCCTCCCCAACGCCGCACACGTGGATTTACAGGGGATCGGGCCTGTCTCTGGAGAACGGTAAAAGGCTGATTAATCATTGTTTCTGCACCGAATGCTATGGGAACAATGGCAAAGTGGTGTCTCACGCTTAATTAATCCCGGTGATCTCCGCCAGGTTTGTCTCGCAGATAAGTCTCGGTACAAAACTGTTCCTAATTCATCAACCCACGCCGTACCATCCGCCCAACCAAACACGCCATTTATCTCTTATCGTTTGTAGTCATTTTTTTTCCTCCTTCTCTATTAAAAGAGAGACTGTGACATTGCCACATTTGAGAGTGTCCTATATTAGCTTTGTATAGACTAAGTACCTGAGATTACAGTGGTAAATCCTGTTTTATTGTGCAACATCTGGTCCAGTCACACCGCATTCTATCATTTGCTGGTTGGAGTTTTCCGCGACTGCGGCATAAATCATCTTGCTAATCGGAAACGCGAGTGATGTGAGGCCCATCTCGCACGAAGGGAAAAGCATATGGCCTAGCTGTCCTTAATTCCTAACCTGCGCGTGAACAAACATCGTTAGGCTGATTTACGTCTGGAGGTTCGGCTGAGAAAATCCCTTCCCTTTGTCGCCCTTAATTTGGATTTACTGCCCCATGAAGGAACGGCAAAACATATTGGTTCATTTCTTTTTTTTAAAAAAAAGAGTTGACTAAGTTTCAGTCTTGTACACTTTGATTCCAGACTACTTCTACATATTTCTTTTATTTTGTTTTCTTTTATGGTAATATACCTTCCCCTGTGATGGGTTGGGGCCCCATCCTGGCTACCAGGGTACATACCTATGGTGCAGATAGCAAATTTGTAAATACCGATTTACTGACTGCGCTTTGTAGTAATTTCTACTAAAACTTATATTTGTTTTTTTATGTTCAAACAATACTACTAAGATTCCCAAGCAAACGTGTATCGTCCGCTCGTAACTGCTATCCTGCAACTTTTGTGTTAGCCACCAGTTTTGTTGATTTCAAGCATTTACATGATTTTTTTTTTTCAGCTGGTGGATGTCTTGCATAACCCCCCCCTCGCCCCCCATTTGTCAGCCTGTGATGTAGGATCAGGGACACACGGGGCTGCGCGCTGGGAACGTGCCTCCCTAAATGCCCACCGTGTACATATGGTGAGGCGCTGTTCCTTAACAATTAACCGCTGCTGGGATGCGAGCAAATCGCATTGCTGCGATCCCATCAGCGAGTCGCTCTGCATTTCGACATTAATGCATTCATGGCTGGAGACGCGGGGATGATTTTAGAGCTTAAATATTTAATTCGAGCTTAAAATGTAGTGCGTAATTAACGCTCCCCACTGACAAGAGCACAGCGTATTTGTCCATCTTAATTAGATTGTTGTTTACCTATTAAATATATATCATATCTCGTCATATATTCCTGATGTTAACAGATGGTGTTGGGAGTTTCTGGATTTCTCGTGATTTATGAAGTTGGACTTTATTAGTAAGGATTCCACTTTAATCACATTATCACAGGCCTCAATGCCCAAGTCACACTTTTTTTTTAACTGAGCAAGCTTTTTCTTTTTTAAAAATCTTTCTCATACTCTGACTGTAAAACGAGGTTGTCACCGCCTTCCTCTTTTAATAGCGCACTTCACGATTTGTGGCAAGGTGCGTTCAAATTGCCGCCGATCGAGGACGACCTTGCTGATTAAACCCAGACTGCTCTAAAAGTATCCTAATCTGGCAAAATATAATCCTATATAGGACAACCCCATATGCGACTCATTAAAAGCTATAAATAATGTATCGGGTCGGTGCGTGTAATAAGCAAAGGTGGGGTTTCGGAAGTGTGAGCTTGTTATTCATTTGCATACCTGCTGAAGCTTAATGTCTGAAATGCTAACACAGATCTTTGGTTTGGAAGCGAAACAAGGGTGCAATTAATACGATTCACCCCCTGCAGAGCTGCTCATGTCTACTAATATGGTGCTTTAAGTGTAGCACTGGTTTATACTATAAGAAACACATGTTCAGTGCTGTCTAAAGCAGGCTTTGTGTGTTTTGAGAGAACTATGGCTTTCAGCCTCGCAATAAGGGCCTCCGCGATCTAGCGGCTAGGCGGAGATTGCTATAGAAATTTAAGCATATGTTTCCTTTATGAACACGTGCTTGTTTATTGGCTTTAATTGTGTTTAGTTTGCTAGTAGATGGCTTTTTTTGATACACCGTTTCGGTTAGTGGTCTTTTGACATTTCTCTCTGGACTAGAGGGAATTAAAAAAAAAACTAAAATAACCGCACAGTGCCGAAAATAATCAGCCGTAAAGCGTCCATCGTATTATGGGACTTCTCGGTTTTCACAAATGATTGAACGTTTAATAAAGGAAAAATAAACCATTCCCCGCCGCTGCCAACATCTGCATCGCAGGACTAACGGCTCACCGGAGTGCAGGAAGCCTCGGAAAACTTATCAGGCGCGGCAGCGTTTTCGCGAAACCTGCGCAAAGTTAGCCAAACTTCTCATTACCGAGATACCTCTGCGCCTGGCTTTCAGGCGGAGAAGAGGTTTTAATTGCTTTAAAATGCGAAAGCGTGATAAAGAATGGATTAATTTGATTTTTTTTTCCACCGGTAGCAGATGGTTTATGTCTGAGGAATGCATCGGTTGTGAAATTGCATCCCTCGGCTCCCCTCTGATTGGCCACTGTTAACGAAGCAGACGAGGACGACAAAAGTATTGTGTGTGTTCCCGTAATAAATTAAAGAGGAGCTTATTTAAAAAAAAAAAGAAAAAAGGATATGCAACTTAAATAACATGAAGTCTGTGATTTCCGTAAATCGGCTTTTCCCAAGGACCGTAGGTGTAATTTTATTGTTTATTAAAAAAAGATGCACGTTTATTGTTTCCTTTAACAAGCAGATGGCCGCCTTGACTTATTTGTTTGTTTTTCGTTTCTGAATGGCCGATCAGATGCATGATGGGAGATTCAATGAGCTGCTTGTCAGAACGGCGACGTCGCAACTCTCCAAAGGTTACTTTGGTTTAGTGCTGCGCAGACAGCTGGACCTCAGTCCCCTTGCTTCTGAAATAAAGTCTTAAGGCCGCAACACTTGCCGACTGCTCAGAAGATGGTTGTGCGGGGCAAAATCAGGGTGGATCCCTCAATGGTGGAGCACCTTGCTGTTCTTCAGTACTTCTCAATCCCTCTTGCTGCTCAGTCCGTGATGTTCTTAGCTGGCTCTACCAGAATGTCTGTAACTATACTTCTCTGTAGTTCACAGATATTTCTAATTGCATTTTTCACATGAAAAATACTGTGTAAGGATGTCGCTGTGTTATACTTAAGTTAGTATAATATATTAGCTGGCCCGGTAGCCAGGTTGTAACCTTACGATGCACCGAATGCAGTGAGACTGTATAATTTATTGTGCTTAATGTTCCTGTCGGGGTATTAATGACCTCTGGTTTGTTCTAATTCATTTGCTGGACCTGTGTGCTGTTAATCTGTAAGCCCCCTTGGACCTATAACATAAATGTATATGAGGGGAAAAAAAATGACAGAAATCTTTCCAAACAAATATTGTTGACCTGTCAGCGTGGAGTCGAGGGGTTTCACTCTGACCATGAGGTTCTGAGGGCAAACGCCGCCAGCTGAAATCAGGGTTTGGAGTCTGGATCCGCATTTTTTGCAAAACATTGCCGCGTCTGCATAATCGGTGCTATTTCACACCCATGGTTAACAGTTTCAGGGCCAGCAATCCGCTCCTACCTGCAGAGCCATCTTTGGTTTAACCCAAGATAACCTTTCTGAACAACAGTCAGGCGGTTTTTTTCAGTCGACGTGGAAGGTTCAGCTCATTTCCTTCAGTGTTTTAGGGTTGACCTCTTGACCTTTAGGGCGCCGTATGACTCCGCGGGTTAGGATGCCGTGCTTGTGACCGGAATGTTGCCGGTTCCAGTCCCAGGGTCGACAGAGTTCTCTCACTCTGTTTTCTTTAAAATTGTATGTTGCCTTGCAGAAAAGCATCAGCTGTTTAAATTAAACTAAGTAATATGTGGAGAAATGTCATAAAATGACCTGCCTTCTCCACTTCCACTCCAGGTCTCCAGTTGACCAAGGTACTTGGGGCAGAAGTACCATACGAAGTGGTTTCAAAGAATTCAGAATTCCCTTGAGCTGTTGGTCTTTATCGAAGTTGCCGCTCTTCTGTTTGTTCTCAGCAGGGGGGGGGGGGGGGGGTTCTGCTGAATGATTGCGAGAGGGATGGTGTATGTGGCCTGGTAATCGCACTACACCCCCTAAGATCTACCATACCATTGAGTTGACCGGTATTAATGAGCGAGACAGCAGGGAAGTGAGGAACTTCCTTTGATGGTCTCGCATCTTTGCATTCTTTACGGTCATGGTCCTTTCGTCTTACATGGCAGGAGAAGCCCAGCCATGGGACTTATTTAAAACGCTACGAAAACAGTATCTTGACAAATGCATCCGACTAAGCTTGACAGGCTCATCTTGTAACTAAATAAGAACTCAGTGCTCTTAAATTACCATTTGGTGCTAATTTTGCATTCCTGTGTCTTCATGCATACACTATAATCTCTGAGTTCACTGTAATGTTACACTTTTTTTTTGTTTTCTAAATGGTAAGTCATTTCTGTCTCTGCTCCTCATTGTAGAAATTATTCTCCAAAGTCAAATTAACATTATCTAATTTTGAGGCACTATGTAGTCCGCATTCTCGTCGCCCCATGGGTGACCTCCCCCCGTGGGCCGGATAGGATTGCGTTTAGAGAGCGTGCAGTTGTACGGAACGCAAGGCTGCCGCTGCGCTGATCGGCCCACCCTTCCCTGCCTCCCTCAAGCTGAATGGGAGATTATGTTGTCATTGTAATCGTTGCTCACCCCCCTTCCCCCTCCAAAGCTTGCTTTCTGCCAGATGAAGACTCATGTACTTCACGCTGAACATGTGGGGGAGGGAAATCCCATTTATAGCTGCGCTCATCTTTCCAGTGATCGAAGATCCACACCCATGTCCTGAAGGTTATAGGTTTTGAATCTGGTGGCTGATAAAGTATTAATATCACCACTGCATCCGTGAGCAAGGCCCTTAACTCCATCTGCTTCAGCCGTGCTGGACACCGACTCACCCTACACTTCACCCGCAGAATTCTCTCTCTCTCATGGAGAGCAAGGTAGGCAAAGAATTCCTACACGTTGTTCAAAATTTCGTTTATTCAGGGGTCATTTTTGTCCTTTGTTCCAAACAATTCAGGATGTAGGGTCAGCCTGTTTGTGGAGAAACTGGGGTTGAGGGCTGTGCTCTAGGACTCATCAGTGACTTGCAGAGCACGGGATTTGAACCAACAACCTTCTGATCACAGTTCTAACCCACACGTGGGCCCCAAATAGCAAATAATATCTTTCATATAATAAATGGGTTTGCCTTGCTATGGTCCGAGCCCAGAGCAGGAGATTCCATCCAACACAAGTTATGAATGGCTGCATCGGGGCAGAATCAGATGCTGTCCACACCAGGGGTTTCTGCCGAAGGAGCAAATCTCAAAATAAGCATCTCTGAAAGATTCACGTCCCGTGACACATCTCCGCACCCCCCCCCCCCCTCCTATGTTCATGTTTTCCTGCGAAGCTGAATCTGCTTCTCTGAGAGGCGGCCGAGTGTAGCTAAGCACATAGCCAGGCTTTTGGAGCTCCAAGTGGGGTGTTCAGTCCATGGGAAAGCGTTCGTTTGGACTTAATCGGCAGGCCTTCGCCAAACAGATGGCTCTTCGGCAAGCGAGGCACGCTGTCCAGCCAAACACTTTCCCTGGGTTTCTTTCACTCTCAGAAGCATCAGCATCCCCATACAGAGTAATAATCCAAATAGGAAAAAAAATGTGCAGTTTGACAGTTGTGATTAGTAATGGATATATATTTTTTGTACCATATTTTTTTCTCTAATCATGGCTGTACCACACCTCCCTGCCCCCCCCCCCCCTTAAGTTCTCTGATCATTGGGTAATTTCTGTTAAATAAGTGCTTAGCTTTCTAGCTTTCTGAAACAGCCACTGCGACTTCAGGGAGTCATTTTTACAATCAGCGCCCAAGGGCTTAAATTACCATCTCCCTGCACTTCTATAATTAGCCTGATATTAGCAAGAAATGTTTGCTTTGGTTAAATTATTCAGAACATTTATTTCATTCGTCAGAGGAAAGATCAAATTGTTTCTTTAACGCACGGTTAAAGGCGGACAAGCAAGCAAAAAAAACATACACAGCTTTAGTTACAGAATAACCACGCTTTGAGTTCTCATTATTTCTCCCTGGAAAGCCCATCTTTGCACTGTGTGCTGGATAAATGCTGGCCGTTTCAGTTTCAAAATACTGCATTTCTGCATTTTATGGTGATTTTTGGGGATCACAACTTGTAAGGTACTGATTAAGTCCAATGTAGTGTGACGCATTTGCTGGGTCAGAGGTGGTGAGCCCAGTGTTTGTGAGGATCTGACATTGTTAGATGGTTCCGCGTCATCTGAAAGTTGCTTAATTTCTTCTAAGCGATTTCAAATGCGCTTATGTTCAAGGCCCCGCTTATGAATGGCTTCTAAACGTTCTGTTGTCTTAAGCTGTGTACAGACGCGTGAGAACCACTCTCAGCAGACTCTGCAATCACATATAAATAATCAGCGACCGGCTTTATTAATGCGTTGATACATAGCCAGTCTTAGTCTGTAATGAATATATTATCAATAATGAGATACTGCCATTATAATTTCCAGATATTACCTTTGCTGTTTAGTGGTGTTTGTAATAATTTATAAGCAAACCTGGAAACTGTTACCGGAGGAACATCAGTGCATGTCCAGGGAGCTGTTTGTTATTCGGATTCTTCCCATGATGATGGAGCTGATTGGGCTGAGCTGTATGCCCCGTTCTATATGGGCCCCATGTCCCCCCAGCCGTCTGAGGCACAATTACCCCAAAGTGAATACATGGGGGGCCCCCGTCGTGTGGAAACAGCGGAGCTACTCGTGGCCTGTGCGGCAGCTAACTGGCTCCCTGTCACCGTGCCGGCAGCCATGAGCTGCACGGTGCACCGAACGCTGTGTTCTGCTGTTCAGCAATGGGTGGGGATGCCGGCTACGTGAACTTAGGTGTGGAAGTCTGCGTCGAGCTGCGTTAAGGACTTCTCTGCGTCTCCAAAGCTCGGGGGGCAGTAGTGGCTCATCGCGTTAGGTCTCTGTGCTTGTGCTTGGAAGGTCGCTGGTCCGAATGCCGAGGCTGGTGGACTGAGGCTGCCGATCTGCCCTTGCACAAGGCCCTTAACCCCCAGTTACTCTGGGGGTGCTGTTGACTCAATAGAGTTCAGTGAAGTATCACAATTCTGGCTGAATTCAGCTGAGTGTCATGGTAGCTGTTGCAGTAGCAGCCTGTATAGTAGCCCTCGGTGTAAGCAGTATAGTGCCCCACACTGTGTTCTTGTGTACCAAGGTAACAGTCCACTCGATGTCCATCTGAATCGTGGATTTTGTGGAGAAGGGACCTTCTCACGGTCTGGAGACCTACTTTCCAAACAATTTCTGTGCTTTTCATCTCACTCCCCAACATATCCTTTGGTGTTACGTAGATCTCAGCGTCTCTTCGGCTGTCCCCTTACTGCAGCTGTGCTGTAGGTTCATGCGCAGAATCGCAAACTCCCAGTGTGACAATGCGTCTGCCAGCCCTGGAGTTTCAATTCCACACTATATCTTGCTTTTCTCTGCCACTTCACCGCGGTATTCATGGCTCTCACACACACACGGCCAAAAGCATCCGATCCCTTTGTCGAAACTGACAAAAATAATTGGCATCCAGCATTCCATACTACATATTCCACACAGCAGAGTCTTCGCTTTTGTCATAAATCAATAGGACTCATGTTCTCCATATTCAAAGCACGCAATTTATGTATGCTGCCGGCTTCCCTCCATTCTCCGCCTGTCTGTCTGACTGTCTTGCCGTTGTTTCTTTTCAGATCGTCGTCCATGCGGAGAGACTTGAGCCAGAGGCTGGTCGGTGAAGACAGGAGAGCCGTCATTGTCGCGGTGAGCTCGGGGTCACCTGGGTAGTAGCCTGCGCGGGTCCGATCGGAGTCTCTTCTTCCTTCTTCCTGTTTCATCTGCGTTTACTTCCTGCCACCTTGGAGACATGTGGGACCCGGCACTGCACAGCCAATGAGCGTAATTTAACTAAAGTTCACATTCCGTTCATTAAAATAGAACTGCTAACCTGGCTTCATTTATAAATAAAACCGTTTAACGTGCAGCTGCCTACCGGCCCGATTTAATGTGCAGTCAGAATTATGGAAAATTACCGACGCTCTTGACAAAGACTATACATTAGCCACAGACGATGAGCAACATCACACTCAAACATCAGGGGAAAAACATATACTTTTATGGTAATATATATTTTTTATTTTAATACTGTGTCTGAAAAATGGCAAGCTTTTTGTTAATATTAGCGTTAAGGGAGTGTATTTTTTTCAGTGCTATATAAAGGTAGGTAATGTAAAATCCCTCGGATGGACATCGCCATGTGGAAAACCAGCGAGTCGTCCAAGAATCATTAAAGGTCGTGATCTTTCCTTGGGGGACCTATACCAAGTACTGAAACAGGAGTGCCAATCGAGATATTTCTCTTTGAAAATTTTATAAATTGTGTGATTCTATTGAATTGTAGATACAGTAGCATTTTCACAAAGAAAAAATGTACCTTTGTAAGTGCATTTGTTTTAGTTTAGCACTTAGTGTGCTGACCCACCTTAGGCGTGTTTAAGCCGTGTTGTTCGTTCACTAACACGGGAACAAAGTCTTTCCTCCATTTCACAAGACAGTGTGTGGGGGGTGTGGGGGGGGGACCCAGCTTTAATGATTAACTGATTGATGTTTATTGATGAATAATTTAGGGTGTTTGTTGAGGTGGCAGGCCTGTGTTCGGCACCAGGCCACCTGACGCCTGCTGTTGCCGATGGGGGGGCTCTGGATCAGCCAATCGCGGCCTTTTCCCTGCGCTGGCTTTATCGCTATGAAATATTCAGCCGTGCCAGTGATTGAATTTGCTAATAAAATCAGAGCTGCTCCCTTGGTGTCGCATTGCTAAGTTGGCGTAAACACAAGGGGAGGCCGGTCGGGCCTGGTCCCGCGGCCTGGTGGCCCGTTCCCTGGCCTTGCCGGAATTTGATGATCACACTTGCTGATCCTCACGTTTCCCACACTGGGCATCCGGCCTAAACGATGCGGATTTTGTGCCCTTGTTGTTCATGTTGGGGTAATAATGAAATGGTATCGCTTAGCTTGTGCTGCCTTCTGAATGCAGGGCTGTGTTGTGGGCGTGGATTCGGAAAGAGCCTGTTGGCTGCTTGGGTGCTTTATATGTATGATGATGGCAGTTTGTGACAGTTCTGCCCCAGACCAGCCAGCCCCCAGACCAGCCAGCCCCCAGACCAGCCAGCCCCCAGACCAGCCAGCCCCCAGACCAGCCAGCCCCCAGACCAACCTGCCCCACTCCCACCATGTCTTTCAAAGGAGTCTAAGAATTAGAAACTGGAAAATGATTCAGGGGAACCATTATTCATTAATTCATATATTCAGTCAGTCATTTATTTGTTCACTTGCTCATTCAGTCATCCCTTCTTCCATTCATGCATTGCCATTCTTCTGTTCATCCCTTAATTCATCCACTTTGGTCAGTCTTTCATTCATTCAGGCACTCAGTTATCCTTTTGTTCATTCACTGTCATTCTTCCTTTGTCAGTCAGTCCCATTCGCTCATCTGGCCATTTCCTTTATTCACTCACTCACTTGTTTCAAGGTGCCCCCTGCCGAATAACCAGTCATAATTTGCCCCCCAGATGTGCCCAGTGTGGTGGCCAATGCTGGGAGATGAACCCATTAGGAAGGTGCCGCCCCAACATGTTCATTGCTCATTTGCTTACTGTGGCACATCTACTGACGGCGCTCTCAAAGCGCTGCCTTCGCCGAGAGCAGATTAGCCGAATTTGCCACGCGGGCCTTGGCACTGGTTCAGGCCGCATGGCCCCTGAGATAATGGCACCATGTCACTCCTGTAATTTAACTTCATGTGAATAATGTCTGTCGGAGAGAGTGTGTCAGGCTGTGTTACATAACGGAGTGCAGCGGGCAGGCTGCTCTCTTGGCGCGGTTTGCCGCTCTGCTTCCTGGGTGAGAGGTCACGTGACCAGGCTCATTAATTCTGAGGTGCAGCAGCCAAGGGTATAATTGTGACTAACGATCATTTTTTTGTGTTTCTTTTCATATCCTTTGACTTGTACTGATGGTGTTGTCATTTTTTCCCCCAGGTCCTCTATCAATTATAAAGCCTTGAAAGATGAGTGCTTTGTTCAAGCAAAAGTTTGAAGTAGTCAAACGCTTCGGCCTTCCAGAAACCACTTTGGTCCAACAGGAAGCTGAAATGCTGTTTTCTGTTTTCCTTTTTTATTTTTTTGTAGGCCATAGTTGATTGTTGACATGCAGCACCCCAACTTGGAGACCAGGCACCCGCTGCAGACAGACGACCATGAGACTGGATTTGACCCCTTGCAGAACTTCAACAGGGGAAGTGGATGTGAGTAAAGCCCCAGGGGTCTGGTGTTGTCCTTGGCCTTTCTACTCGAGCTTAGCGGCAGCCCGACTTGACCGAATGCCTCGACACGGGATTGGGAATGTCATGTGTTGAGCCGTAATGAGGTGATCGTCCTGCACGTGAACGCCACACACATAGCAAACCTTGATGGAATGTTGTCTGTCCTGCTCTGGTACTGTTGACCCAGACCACCTTTGACATTATTCAATGGTTGGTTGAGCTGTGCTAATTTACTTTGGAAACAACCGACACTGAGAATTGTGAAATAATGGAGCATTAAAAAATGCAATGGAAGTAGAAGAATGTTGTTAATTTTCTGGGACGTCAGATACCGTGAATGGGGCATTGTTTTAACGGTTAACGTTTGTTTGCTTGAACTAGCCTGTGTTTCAGTTTATGTAACTTGACATATTGTTGTTTTAAGGTGGAATTTTGTAAACCACGATAAGATTTATGAAAAAACAAAGCAGCCAAGATTTTTTATGATTTATTCTGTATTTTGAAAGCTATAAATATCCGAGCTGTATGTTACTTGTTGCGGCATGACCTGCCGTCTCCGCCTCAATGTCTGCCTGGGCCTCGTTGTGGTAGAATGACTTGTAGATTTAACAAAGGAAGTTTTGTTTTTTTTTTCATGATAAAGACCAGCTTCTGTCCCTGTGACCGGAAGGTCGCTAGGTTGAATCCCATACTTGACAGAGGGGCAACATTGTCTCCATTGGGCCCTTGAGCAAGGCCCTTAGCCTCCTGAAAAATGCTCCGGGGTTACTGGATACTGGATAGACATCCGAACCTGCACTCAGACCCCAAGCTTCACACTCGTTCTGTATGTGTGTGTATGTTGTTAAAAAGGAGAGCAAGTTGGTATGTGTGGGGAAAAACACAGAGTCCAACATACCCGGTTTCATTCATGTACAAATGGCACTTAAAACGTTTCATTTGGCGAGGTGATGTCAGTCTAACGGGTGCCTTGGACACCGGCTTGGGTTCCAGTTTTCAGTTCCTCTCCACTGTTTGTCTTCCTGCTCGTCTGCGTGTGGGAGGCGTGTGCGCGGCATCTGAAGATGGGAAACGTGTCAGACGTGGCTCTTGTTCTGCTAGGACAGATGCTTCCGGGTTTAGCCGGCTGCTGACTGATGACATGTCTTATCTGTTAGGCTGACAAATCACTTGTCATGACTTTTTCAGCAGGTCAGAAACCACGATGTGATGCACGTGGCTCTGGCGGTGACCAGAAATGTAGCGATTAGTGTTAAATCGTAAATATAGCTAAGGTGTCTTATTTTACGTTATTCTTTTCGTTTCCCAAAGTTTGTCACAACTTCTGCTTTTTTGATGCTCATCAAAGGTTTTTTTTTAAGATGCAAAAACTGATACCTGTTTTAAATTGTGCTGAATTACTTCTTCTTTTATACTTTTGCCCTGGAAAACAGGAGTTTAGGTTTAGCGATGCCTGTGGCCTTCTTGCTGTTGGGAGGCCTGGGGTTTGTTTGTCAGTATGTGTCCTTGACCGTTCTTGTGTTTCTGTTTGTCTGTTTGACGTCATCTTCCATTGCCGAACTACGGTTCCAATACTCGAGAACAAAAATATGCAGACCGCTGAAAAACCCCCAGATGTCGTTCTTGTCCAGCCCCAGATATGAAGTATACATTGGCTGCACCCTCCCCAACAAAACCAATCCCATCGTTTGTGTCCGTTCATTCGCTCGTTCTTGGGAGGCAAGTCAGCGTGTCACACAAGTACGTTCGCATTCCTGGTATTGATAAAAACCCCTGGTTTCAGTCATGTTGGACCTGCGGTATTGTGGGAGGAATCGGTATTGGGGGGGTTGGCGCCATGATGGTGCCAGGCTGTATTCTTCTGTTCACACATTAAAAACATGTATGAACTGCTGAATATGTGCTGACCGGTCAGTGTGTCACTTTTTCATCTCTAAAACTCCAGTCACCTCTGTGTTCTTCCATCCTGTCAGAACTTCGTACTTGCTTTAATATAAGCTGCAGAGCCCCACTTAAATATTCTAGATATTTTTCTAATTCTTACGTTGTACACATTGGCTGTACTTTAAACTTTAACAGCACTAGCAAACTTAAACCTGCTGAAGTTGTGGAGGGTTAGGTATTGGTTGAAAGGGGGTTGCAAGTCTAGGTGAGCTGGGATTAACTGGTTGGGGTGTAATCTCTGCTGCCACATGGGAACACCTCGGCACATCAGAGACTCGTGATGGTAAAATCTGAACCTGAGGCAGATCGCCATGGTCACGCTGGACCGCGGGACCTGAACTGAGGATGGGAGCGTGTTTCCGGGGAGACTGACAATTATGAGTCATAAATGCGACTTGCAACGTGAGCTAGCAGGAATTAGCACGTCGAGCTCGTGAATATGTATGGGAGACCGTCCCTGGGGGAATGCTCTGTGGCTTGATTGATCGCTCCTGCACTTCAGGGAGTCAACGCCCCGTTTCTGTTCCAGTGCTTTCCATTGCTGTGTCGATGCATTTCTTACTGGTTGGGTTTAACACCCCCCCGCCCCACCACCACCATCAGATCATCTTCAAATTGTTTACGTCACATCTGTTTTCTGTCTTTATGATGCCTGTAAAACGCTGAATTATTGCCACCAGATGGCCCCCATAACACAATAACTTCGCTTATCTTTTTCAACAAAAATGTCGTTGATTTATATACATTGCCAATAAATTATGTCTTGCATATATGCGTGATGTATTATGTGCTGAGCATGTAAATATTCGGTTATTCATAAATCTGCGAGAATGGCTTCTTTTTGAAATCGTGCGATCTTGATTTGTTACCAAGAAATACTGCTTTGCCAGTGAGGGTTTATTTACGAAGATCAAAAAGTATAACGGTATAGTTTGTATTACAAGTCACTGCACGGGTCATTAATGGTCTGTTTTCAACAAGTCTTCTCCCCAACTTTTTACCTACCAGCTTGCCTTCAGAATTAAAACACAACAATTTAGAAAGATGTTCTTTTTAAAAATGTTAAAAGTTTAAGCATCAGTGGAAGAGTAGCAACAATGCAAGACAACGGACTAGATGCTCATAATTTTTATTCTGTCTTCATGTCCTTGAAAACAAGCTGAGTTGTGCCTGTTAGCTCTCCAAATGGTCCGGGGTCTTGCTTTCCTGTCTGAGTCTTTGTTTTAGTCCAGGGACATGAATATTTCTGGCAAAATTAGTGACTCCACCCAAGCCTCCCTTTCCCATATGCAGGTGATCTTCTAGTTGAAAACTTTCGACACTCCACCTCAGATCCATTAATGGTATAATCTCCTGCTCCTGAGATCATACTAACTATAGCCTTTACAAAAAAAAACCTGTTGTATCCAGTGCCCCCTAATGGTAGAACGGTGTAACTGAACTCTTCCTCAACCCATAAATCAATCAATGAGGGAGAAAACAGGCAAGCATGACCTTTTTTTCTGTAAAATTTTAAGCGCCTCGCAGCTGGGGATTTTCTACAGATCCGTCATAAATATTTTTATCTTTAAAAAGGAAAAAAAAAACCCTTCCAGCGAAACGCATTGGCCACTGAGCAGAGAGCGAAACTCTTATTTCAAATTCGTCTGACTGATGTTGGTGTATAACTAGCAGGGGGCCCTGGAGGAGCTGAGAAAGCTGTTTGCTGAGATGAAGTGACGTATCAGGGCTCGAAGAATGCAGCCGGAATGGAGCGGGGGATGTCCGCGACAGAGCCTGGTCCTCCTGGGTCCTATAGCTCTATAAATGCTGCTTGGGCCTGAAAGAAGCAGCCCGTCCCACATCAGGGTTCATGGAGCCTCTCGGTGTGTCTTAACCTTTCAGCTCCTGAAGCTGCTCTGGATAATCCAGCGTTTCTCCCTTTTCTGAGGATCCTCAACATCATGTCCCAGAAATGTAACTTTAATGGGACTTGAACATTTTCTAATGATATAAGCATCCCTTTTTGTCCCTGGCTTTTCCTCTTGGTCATCGTGTTATGTAAACAAGACGTGTGGCCCCAGTAGGCTAGGGAAGGTCGTGGGTTCGAATCCCATGCCCAGCAGAGTAATCATGTACTCTTCAGCGAAGAGCACTAACTGCATTCTGCTCCAGGAGAGAGAGATGCAGGCTGACCTTGCTCTTGTGAGGGTCAGAGAGCGTCTTGCAAATAAGTGTAAATGAATACCAGGTAACCTGTAAGTGACTCTCTGCAGATCAGTTCAGCTTCAGACTCCTGAATAGACATGCTTATATTTTACTTCGTGAGTGTAAGTGGTGTTTCCTTGCACCTTTTCCGGAGGGCTTGCCCGATGACTGAGGTCTCCGGGTGCCTGTATCCTGACACGATGGCCTGCTCTGTTGATGCTCTGTGTCTGTGTGTCTCAGATGGAATGCTGGACAGTGTGTCGTCTGCACCATCCTCAGAGGTTGAGTCCACCTTCCTGTCGTACAGGTAAGCAGCTCAATGGCGCCCCCTAATTCTAAGTACTGTATCATTTTTTTTCCCCACCAGAGATCCTGTGAAATTACAATTTCCTAGCCGGGGGTGGGGGGGTGTTGAAGACAAAGACAAAAGTTGCTTGTGAACTTCTCAGGTGTTAGCTTGCTGCAGCATTCGGTGTTTGGGGGCAGGGCGTGGGCCCGTCGGATTAACCTAATTGCATGTTTTACTGCTGGGGGGGGGGGGGGGGAGTCCCCGCTGCGGTCAGCCCCAACACTCTCTCCCTCCTTCCTTTTTAATTTCCTTAATCACCGAGCAAGATGCGGTTTTGCCGTCTGAAAATGTCAGACACACCCCACTTCCCACATGGCAGACAGAAAAAAACGGGCACGTGTGTGTGTCTGTGTGTGTCTGTGTGTGTGTGTGTGTCTGTGTGTGTGTCTGTGTGTGTGTGTGTGAGTGTTAAAGGAGAAGAGTGTTTTTTTGTAATCATTACATTGTGGGGACTAGATTTCCCCACAATCCGATAAAAACCTGTAACTTTTTACTTTGTGGGAACTTTTTTTTTGGTCCCCACAAGGATCACCTTAATTTTTTTTTTAAATCTGTGAATGCAATCAAAAAATGAAAAATGCCCAATTTTTGCCCCCGTATTTTGTTTGGTTACTTATGGTTAAGGTTAGTGCTGGGTGGGGGTTAAGGGTGTCATCATTGGGATTAGGGTTATCAGTGGAGAGTCCCCATAAAGGTATGAATACCTGGACTGCGTACACATGCATATGTGTGTGTTCTTATCTTGGTTTAAAATGATGAGTCATACTGTTATTTCCACCTACTGCTGGCCCATGGTAATGGTCACCCTCCCTGTGAGTGACCTACAGGGGGCAGCAGAGGCACAGTCCTCTGGGGACTAAACATGTCCCCTAAACAGATAGAAACTGGACTCTGGCGTGTCCCCCAGTCGCCATGCGACACGCTGGCATTGCCTACATGAACAAGACCCCGGGCGATATTTATCTCGGCCGCCCCCAGCTCCCAAATCCCTTTTAACACCCAGAACTGGATCGGCGACGTACCTCAGGCAGTCAGAGCCAAAGAATGATGGTGTGGGCTCTGTGCAAGTGATCTGGACTCGCATGGAGTAGCGTGTGCTAAACGGCCTGCATGTGAAATCTAGCCAGCCTTCCTGCGTGGTTCCCCACCATGTTTATTTGTGATATTGGTCTGTATTAATAATATGAACTTTCCTATATCGGTGCAGTGTGTGTGTCCAGCCTGGCGGTGCTGGAGAAGCTGCTTTGTTTGTGCTGATGAAGCAGCTACGCCGTTGTGCAGGTGTTTCCATCCCCACTGCGGTAAACAGACACGTCTGCAGAGAGGACCATCGCACCGCCTGATTTCCCCCGGGCTCAGAGACTCACTGAACTTTACCTGTCAGCACAGCTGAGCTTCTACATCAGTCATTCCCCCCCGCCCCCCCCCCCCCACTCTGGAGCTCCTGACACGACATGGTGATGGCAAATGACCTGCGAGAGGCCCACAGGGGGTGGCGGCAATGGGGGTGTCGGGGCCATGGGGCCGATGGGCGATGGGGAGTTCACCTTGTGTGTGTGTGTGTGTGGGTGTATTTAGACCAGGGCACACTTAAGCCATTACCACGCCACCTCATGCTGTGTTATTTCATCAACCACCCAAAGTTCTCGCAGGTTGCGGTCCTCCTTAATTAATCGCCGAGGGTCTTGCTCTTTAAGGTGCACATGTGCAAATCCAGGTGTTACACCAATCTGTGCGCAGAGTAAGCGGATATCCCTCACCGGCTAATTTACTCTGGTGCCCCTGTCTCGCCCACATGCTTGCAGACTAACAGAAGCTTCCAGGTGCCCAGCGCCGGCTCTTTGCAGTTGCGTGTCCACGTGCTCTTTGCAGGAACCCGCCTCACATGCTGCCTCAGGAGCAGGCCTCCACCTCGTAAGCCGGGCTGGGTGGCAGGCCTGCACCTCGTAAGCCGGGCTGGGTGGCAGGCCTGCACCTCGTAAGCCGGGCTGGGTGGCAGGCCTGCACCTCGTAAGCCGGGCTGGGTGGCAGGCCTGCACCTCGTAAGCCGGGCTGGGTGGCAGGCCTGCACCTCGTAAGCCGGAATGGGTGGTGCCATCACTGATGAGCTTCTGCGGGGGTGTAATTGGTGAAAGGCAGACATACTGAGCTGTGAAGACTGTAGGGTGTTAGCGCTTGGTGACATCTGTGTGGTGCCCCGACAGGAGACAGACCTTCCTGCATGATGACGTAGCCCCAAAAAACAAATACCTGTTTATCAGGGTCTTTTCCAGTAAGGAGGGGTGTGGTTCATTAGGTTAGACCTCTGTGTCTGAGATCGGAAGGTTACAAGTTGGAATTCCATCCTTGGCAGAATAGTCACGTCTGTCGGGCCCTTGAGGTAGGTTTTTCCAGGAATGATCTTGTGTTCGGACCTTGAGTTTCACTCTCACTGTGACTGTGTGTGTGTCAAAGGAGAAGAGACCTTGATGGGAAATACAAAAACAAAATTCAATTCAAATTATTTTGATATAGCGCCTCTGTCCCATCGGAGTCGCCCCAAAGCACTTTACATGGCTGTGTTGTGATACGTTACAACATAGTTAAGACAGAACAATACAAAAACAGGCGAAAGAGCAGACAAAGACATGAAAGAAAGAAAAGCCAGATGACAGCGGAGGAGAGGAACCAACAACTCCCAAGTAGGGAGGGAAAAAAACATCTGGGGGTCCAAGGTCAGCTGGGGGTCCAAGGTCAGGTCATGGGCTTGCTCACTTGCTAAAAGCAAGATGTAAACTGTGATCAGGAATTCATGTGCCTGTATTGATGCAACTTATAAATAAAGCTTCATTTCGGTTTTCATTTTATTTCAAAACGGCGGGCAGATTGTTCATCCCCTCATGTAGGTTCAGGCGAAGCCGACTGCTCCCATCCTAACCGCTCCGATCTCCTCCTCCTCTGCAGAAAAGAATGGGACGAGTTATTTTCGAACAGCAACTACCTGGCGAGGATCCGGCAGGCCGGGATTAACGGGAGGCTGAGGAGCAGCAGGTTCCGGAGCGTGTGCTGGAAGGTGAGGCGCTGCCGACGCCGGAGAGCCCGTTCGCGCTAATCCCGCATCTGGCAGGAGCGGCTCTTTGTCTCCCGCAAAATCCGCGCACGTCAACAGTAGTGTGTCTTCCCCCTCGTCCGTATGCTACCTATTCCGAATCCTGCGATGGCTTTCCTCCGAAATGCCGGAGCTGTATATTCAGACATTCACCCGTCCAGTCTTTTGCTTGGTCCTGGTCCAGTGTTTGGAAAGCATTTCCTCCTGCTTTAGTATTCTGGTGTGTGCATACTCTGTAAATAAATTATAGCGTAACAGTTGGGTATATTTATATATTTGATTGCTGTGATGTGATCTTTGTTTAGAGTTTATAAGCATAGAGCTTCCGGTGTTGAACTATATTATATCAAGTAGAATGAATTATTGACGCCTTCTCACGATAATGATGCAGAATGCAGAGTGGGCTGTGGACAAGCTACATCTTTTCATGGGGGAAACGCCTACACTGAGCTAGGAAGGCCTTTTCAGTTCCTCTTCTCAGAGGATGAGAGTTGGCACATTCATCTCAAGAAAAGAGGTCTACGATTTGAGAGAGGATCGCTGTGTTTTAGTAGCGGCCATTCGATGACGTCGTTTGCGCGCCGCACGACCTCTGCCCATCTTCCTTTGAAGGTCAGGTTTGGCGGATCATCACAGGTGTGCTTTCCCATTCCAGCTTTATCTAGACGTCCTTCCTGAGGACAAAAATCAATGGATCAACAAGACGAAGGAGCTGCGAGCTCAGTACGAGAAGATTAAAGAAACGGTGAGTGTGTCTGGAGGTCGTCTGGTGTCTGTCCTCAAAGCTAAACAGTTGAATCATTGTCTAATTTCTCGCTGACCTCTCACAGCATATAACCAACCCACGCAAAGCTGCGGGACAGCAAGACCTCGTGGTGAACAACCCATTATCACAGGACGAGGGTGTGAGTCCTTCTCCCCGTCTCCGTCCTCTTCCCTGTACCGTGTGCTCTCTCACTCATATTCCCTCGCCTGTCTTCCTTTATTCGTCTTCTCACCTTCTAAAGCCTCCCCGTTGAACCATCTCTACGCCCTCCTCCAGCGTCAGAATTCCCTGCCCAGTTTTTTGCTGCTCACTGCGGCCGTGTACCCCGCCACCAAAACAACGGATTTGCATAAACAAACACGATCCTTATTTAGGAGACGCTGAAGCAGCATGTTCTGCTAACCGGCTAGCTAGCTACCATCTTCTGACGCTGCTTGCTAGAGATATTTTTAGTTGTTGAAACATCTGAGTGGCCCCAAATTAAGTTTCTGAGCAGGGCCCTAGAAAGCAATAAACCCATTTCCAGTGGGTCCTCCTGCCACCCAAGCGGCCACTGGTCCTAGTCTCAGACCAGTTCGTCTTTTTAAAGGTACAAATGTTACTTTGGCAGTCACTCAGGTGGACGACATCGCACAAATCTCAGTGGCAGCTGCGTCGCGAGCTCAGTGCGGCCCCGGAGCCGTAGAAGATGCCGAACTTAACTGGCACCCCTCCCACCACGTGTGGGCGCCTCTCTCAAGCTGCCAAAATGCGTCCAAATTTCAAACCGCACTAAAGTTGGTGGGGGCGGGGGGGGGCACAGTCACTCGGTCTGTCTGGTGCTATATTTAACCGGCTGATGACTTTGAACATCTTTGCAGAGCCTTTGGAACAAATTCTTCCAAGATAAAGAGCTTAGAGGGATGATCAAGCAAGATGTGCTGAGGACGTAAGTGCGAAATCGACACTGTTTCCAGGCTTCGGGTAACAAAGCGGTAAGATTAGCCAAGGCGGCACGCCGTCTCGTGTCATGCGCCGACCGCCTCGTCCCGCGTGCCGCGGTCAAAGGCGCGAGCTAGTTACCTGGCCGCTTTCCCAAGAGAAAGGCCGATAATTCTGGAATTACCCAACTCCCTTAGCCATCGTGCTGACGACGACACCTTGTATACCTTGCTTAGCATTCCATGATACGCGGGTCCGCTTAGTCATTCCCATCTCTATGGCGTTTTGCCGGCTCCAGGTTCCCGGAGATGCAGTACTTCCAGCAGGAGGATGTGAGAACCAAGCTGACAGACATCCTGTTTTGCTACGCGCGAGAAAACGAACAATTACTCTACAAGCAGGTCAGAGACGCCCCGCCGTCCCAGGAATAATGAATAATGGAGGGCCTTCTCCGCTCATTACCGCCGCAGTGAGACGGCAGCTCCTTTCCGTGAGGATGAACACGGATTACAGCGCAGGGTGCAGGATACACCAGCCTCCTCAATCTGGCCCCTCCATCGATTTCTGCACTCATTACGTTTATTTAGTAGATGCTTTCATCCGAAGCAACGTACAAGTGAGGAGAGCTGGGTCCTTGGGGTAATTGGGGTTAACGGCCCACGACTCAAGGACCCAACGCTGAAATGAGAACTCTGCCAGTCTCATGATTTGAACCTGTGACCTTCCGGAATCAGGTTCAGATCTCTAGCCAGCTGAGCCGCAGTTAACATGATAAACATGAGCCCTGCGTGTCCCCCATCTTTATTCCCGCTACTTAAGCGATCGTTAACGTTATCAAGACTCTGAGCTGTCCTTAAGGACTGAGTAATCGGCTGCCTCTTCCATGGTTTCCTGCAGCCCAGGAAACGGCTTCGGGGTTCAGCTGGGCTTGTGCGGCTTTAGCCACCAGGACTTTAGCTTTGCGTGCGGCTGCTTCTGACATTACGTGTTGTGTTGAGCAGTGTACCAGGTATTCGGTGTTCTTCATTGCTTGATTGATTGGTTGAGGTGTACTTTACACTGGTGTAGAGTGAAGGCTTTAGTCCAGCCAGCCGTCCGGTAGGAGCTTGGATCTCTAGGGTGCCTAGGAAGGAGCGTGTTTCCACTCGAGGTTCTCACCCTCCCCTGCAGGGCATGCACGAGCTGCTGGCACCCATCGTCTTCATCTTGCACTCAGACCATCAGGCCTTCCAGCACGCCAGTGAGACCGCGTGTCCCAGGTCTGTGCCTGCTTTGGGTCGGGTCCGGTCCATTATTGTCATGCTTCTTGTAATGTATAGATACGAGGAAATTGGTTGGTGTTTAAGAACTAAGAGATGCCTATGATCTGGTTCTTATGTCAGTAAAAGAGTGTGTTACTGACTCGTGTTTGATTTGCAGTGAGGAGATGTGGTCCCTCTTGAACCCGCAGTTCCACGAACATGACGCTTAGTAAGTGAACGAGTAAAATTCAGTAACGTGATGCTTACCGTTGGCGGTAACCGGGAGCGGCCATCACACCAGCCTGTCCCTCTCCCCCAAAGCTCCATGTTCTCCCAGCTCATGGAAACAGCTGAGCCCTGGTTCTCCAGCTACGAGCGAGAAGTCCGCAAGGTGAGTGGAGCCCCCCCTCCCGGGGATGTTTGACTGTTAACCTGGTGTCAATTTAGGGAGGGGGAAGTCATCTTCATTTACTGCACTGTGAATTTTCATTTATTCTGTTAATCTCTAGTTTTTATGTCAAAAAACTTTTCTTTTTTCAATTTGCTCAATATACCGAGGGAAAAAAAAAAAAAAAACCTCTCTGGTGGGTGTCAGGAAAAATAGGTACCTCAGCTCATTTATAATTAAAGTAATTTTCCGATCAATTAAATGGTTTAAATGCAGATTAATCGGTAGATAGTTTGTTACCAGGGTTTCTGCAGAGCCGGCACTTCAGGGAATTCCGCAGATCCGAGGGATCTGGTTAAGCAGATGTGCGATGGGTACCGTAGTGCTTAAGGAAACGGGCCCGAAGCATGCTGGGAAGGATTCACTACTGCGCCGCTGAGCGGGTGCCTCACCTCAGTCATGCATCCAGATGTACCGATCGACGGCTAATTGCGAAAACAAAACAACCCCAACATATTCATTAATAGTAATCCTCCCAACCTTTGATTGTTTCATATAGGTATATATTTTTTTTCTTGGTTAAGTCTGAAGCGGATCAAAAGCGGCTTTACAACATCGCCGCGAGCTTTTAAACTCGCGCTGCCATGTTTTCCACTTGGCAGGAGACGCACCCGTCTTCGGAGTTGCACTTAGTGAGTTGCTCCTGGCGAAGGCGAAGCTACGGGTGTTTTTTCTCTTTCTCACGCAGACATCCTGGAGAGCTCCTCGTCGTGAACATTTAACAGGCTTTCCATGTTTAATATTTAACATTTCCGCCAGCCATCTTGTCTCCCTCCAAAGCTTGCTTTTCCAGGCTGGATATCGTATGCCGAAAAGCGTTCGTTCGTCTTCAGGGGAAAAAAAAAACATTCTTTAGAAAGCAGTTTCTCTGAAAATTTTGCTTAAAATTAGCTTAAAGCTACTTCTCAATGAACCGCCTCATTGACTTGGGTAATTCTCAGATTCTGAGAGCCTCAGACTTGGGACATGCTCACTCTCTGCAGGTGCTTACTGTTGACGTGTGAAATGTTCTTTTTTTGTTTTTTTTAAAATGCCCTCTTTGCCAGGGTAAGGAGGAAATGATGACCAGCATGCCCTTTGCCAGACCACAGGATGCAGGCCCGTCTGTCGCCATAGTGACAAAGGTCAACCGCGTCCAGGACCAGCTCCTGAAGAAGCATGACATTGAGCTGTATATGCACCTTAACCGGCTGGAGATAGCCCCCCAGATCTATGGCATGTGAGTGTGATCCTACTGTCATCCAATACAGCAGGCATAAGACAGACTGGTCAGTCGCATGTTTTCCCAAAGTTAAAATATTTAACAGATGCTTTGACTTACATGTAAGGATTACAGCGCAAGGTCAGTCAGTCCCTGGAGCAACTGGCGTTAAGAGCCTGACTCAAGGACCTAACCTCGGCATAACGTTGCAGCATGGGTGTCGAACCAGCAACCTTCTTACCGAAGATCTCGCAGCACCATTCCCTAATAAGCCCTAGATGCCATAATAAGCTTGAAACTCTGGTTTCTGATAGTATCTGGAACTTAAACTTCATAAGCAAATACTTAGACTGTAAGCAGTTGTATAATAGTTCGGGGAATTAATCAGGGTTCTCTTTTAACAGTGGCTTCCTGTTCTTCTTTAATTGGGGGAAGGGGGGGGGGGTTTTCTCTAAGCCTGTGTCATCACACCTTACACTCCGGGGGCCTGAAACCGCAGCCTTCGCAGAAGCCGCCCAAGTGGCAGGAAAGGGAAAGCGGTTTGCACCGGCCACATTTTTGCATCCCAGAGCTGTTATTTCCAGGCACGAGGTGCAACATAAACACTGTTGCTTTCGGGTGACTGAAAACCAGCCTTCGCCCCAGCGCTGACACATTACCACACCTTTGCCGGAGCCAGAAGGGAGGTCAGCAGTGTCTGGTTCTTTCCTATCGTTACAGGAGCCCTAACCTTCATCACATGTTCTCGCCAGACTGATTCCGGTCCTCGGTACATGTTTAATTGTAATTGAAATGCGTGTTTCGCACTAAGTGGCATGAACATGCAGACGCTTTCACATGTAACTTGACGCGTGATGTAATGTGACACCTGGCCTCAGGAGAGCTCTCTGATTTTCACCTTTCAGTTCACCGCAGAGTGACTCTGCTCCTTCTGCTACGCCAGGGATCTCCTCTTGCCCTCTCAGACCCCCTGGGAGGTCACATGGGGCTGACAGGGATGAGGAGAGGCTAATGGCTCGCTGGTGACACCGGCACGTCCGTCACCGTTTGGCTAATTGCCACAACACTATCTCCTGTGTTATTCATCAGCCTCTCACGGCACGACACACTAATTGGAATAATGAGAAAGTGGATCAGGCCGACGAAAATCTCACCCAGAGGAGCATTCATCTCAGACCCAGCCCCTCTCTCCCTTTTCACCTCCTTTGTCTCTTTTTGTCCCGCCCCCGCCGTACCTGTTCAGCTCGATGGAGACCCCCTCTGGGTAATTAACAGAACAGCTCGTTGACCAGTACAGTATTAGTCGGTGGGTTTTGTGTGACACTGTGCTGCATTTCACAGGGTGGGTTGATTATTTTTACTCTACCACCCCCCACCCCCCCACTCCGACTCCTTCAGATTTTAAGTAGGTAATGCGAAGGCTCAGAAGATTGTAGCTAGTTGGCAGAACATGCCGCTTCAGCATCTCCTAAATAAGGAATATGTTTGTTTAATGTTGAGCGCAGTGACGGGTTATGGTCTGTGCTTGTGTTGAGTGGTAAACATGGCCGCTGCACATATGCAGTGCAGTCCGTCTCACTCCATACTGCACGGCTCCTTCAGGTCTGCAAGGATGATTTGCTCAATCAGCGAAGGCTTTCTTTTGGTAGTGCGCCTTGCACCCCGTTTCCTCGCAGCGTAAACGGTGGATCAGTGTGGGGCCGCTGTCATCTTGGGTGACGGAAGCCTTATTGGTGTGGATGCTCTCTCCTTTCTTGTGATGTTCACCCTGCTGTCTGGCGGTGCGCTCTAGCCGCATGACATGCTCTCAGACGATAGCAAAGCCAATCAGGGGCCAGATTAAATGCACAGTGTGACGCAAACCACTGACCTCTGACCTGGACGCCTGCTTTATTCCACAGAGATTTTTATAAGCAGTGATTTGTAATGATCATAATCCCTCAAGACGAACTAACTTTCTCAGCTCGTAACTATAAGAAATTACATCTAAGAATAAAGTTGCACTTACAAGTTTAAACTTTTTATGAAGCTATGAACTATCTAGTTACAGAACTGTTTTTTTTTTTTTTTTTTTTGGAAGTTTTGGAGAAAGTTTTGGATTAAAAAAAATGGGCAGTAAAATGCATTCTGTCTGAGAATATCTCCTCTGTGGTTGAGGCCAACTTTCCTCCTCTTTTTTCTTTCTCTATTCCTCCCCCGCTTGCGCATGTCTTTGTTCTGGTCAGCATCATGCGGTTCATCCGGCCTTGCGGGGCCCATCGGGGCCCATCAGTACCTCGTATGGAGGTTCAAGGGGCTGGGCTCGGACACCCATGCAAACCGGTGATGGAGGGGGGTGGGGTCCGGCTTGGCCGGTCCGGCCACCGAGGGTTTCACAGCTACACGCTTTCTGGAGACGGCGGTGTCCGACAAGCCCTATTCCTCGGAAGAAGGGAGAGTATTAAACCTGAGCATACTGCCGAGGGGGGGGTTGTGTGGATTCGACGGGGCCAGAGATTGGAAGAGAGATGGAGAGAAAGTTATCGCTGGCCCTAGACGTGCCTGGGGAAGTGCGAAATCTCAGACATGAGGCATTTTGGAGCGGCGTTCCACAGGGAGGCTGCGGGGGCCGGCCGGCCGGGCAGGCGGGCGGGCAAGCGAGCGGCGTTCCGAAGCGTGCCGTGTGCCGTGGGCGGGAAGCCGGGGCCGTCTCGCCGGATGTGCTGTCAGGTGATGCCCAGTCCCCCGCTCCAGCCGCCACATTCCCCGACTGGTGTTAATGTCGAGGAGCCCCGTGCTGCGGCCTGGATCTGAGGAAGCGCATGGGCCCCTGCACGGCCAGCGCTGGCATCCGAGCTGCTCGAGACGCTTCCTTTGTTTCAAGGCTCCGCCGGCTCGCAGACCCGTGCTCGCGCCCGGAGGTCCTCTGCCACTCCATCTGCGGCCCCCTTCCCCCACACCCCTCTCAGTAAGCACTTTTTAAAAGGCACGCTATAGCTGTCTGTGACGAGACAGCAGTGTGAAGGTGACCCGGCCATGACCCCTGTGCTGCCGGTCACCACACTGACGCGTCCCCCCTCCCCCCCCGGCGTAGTTCAGGCCCAGGAACCGGCTATACGATAGGACTTTTATTTAAACCTTTCTTGAAAATGCATAACATTAATTATGCAATAATTTTACTAACAAATAATAAAAAAAAAAAGCCATAAAAATGGAAACTGAGTCATGCCTGGGATTACATAAAGGTTGAATATCCCCTACAGCAGATGCTTATTTAACTAAATGTATTTTCTCCAAACTTGCAGCCTCCCACTAGCTGGGATGTGAAGGATCTGGTATTTATTGTCGACTGTCCCATCTGCTCCCCCCCCCCCACAGCCGGTGGGTACGCCTGCTGTTTGGCCGCGAGTTTCCCCTGCAGGACCTCTTGGTGGTGTGGGACGCCCTGTTCGCCGACAGCATCACCCTCGACCTGGTCGACTACGTTTTTGTGGCCATGCTGCTGTACATCAGAGACGCCCGTGAGTCCGAGTTCTAATCTCTGCCTGACCCATCAAATCCGAGCCGCCTAAACGTTAAGCTGCCGTTTTGTACCTTGGTCTTGTGTTGCCATCGCTTTCAGATCGGGCTCCTTTTTCAGTGTCGCATGTCCACTGGCTACGGCAAGCTGGGATTTGACACTTTTTATTCTAAAACGGAACGGAACTTTTTTCTCATCTTCATTTTTTGCTGTCTGGTCTCTGTGCTGAAAAAGTGAGAACTGCTCCACCTATTGGCCAGATGTGGTGGTTTTTTTTTGTTTTTAATTAATTGCAACATCCATCTCCCTAAGCGTTTATTTAGTATAGGGTCACTGTGAGACATGCTGGACGGGATGCTAGTCCATCACAGCACACAGTCATATTCACAGCGCCACACACCTGGTTAGGGACACCGGCTCACGGAATCTGGATTGTCAGCTTATGGGAGGTAAACTAGAGTGAGAACCACTAACCAGGAACACAACAGAATGGATACAGAGGTGGGGATTCAAACCCACATCCCTCTGAGCCTCTGAGGTGCCATGTGCGTAGGGCCGTGATATGCAGGGTTAGGCAGGTCTGTCAGCAAGGGCTCACCCCTCTCCGGCTTAATCATCACACCCTCCCGAAAGCCATGAAAGCCATGCAGCCCCAAAGATAAGGACGCCAGCCATGTTTGATTGGGACTGCTCAGGGGATGGGGGGGATTTTGTTGGTTTAATTCCTCACTCACTTCGTTTGATGGATCGCAGTTTGTTCCCAGTGATTGACTCATCAGTCTTTGGAAGATAACCCGGCAGAAGTGTTATCTGTGACTGATTACGCGGCCTGTAGCAGACGGCCCCACGTATTGTTTGACGGGCTCGGCGTCACAGATGGCTCCAGCCCCCCCCCCGGATAAAATGTTGTCATTGTGGCTTTTATGTGCAGTTTATTAGGGCTTGAAGTAGCTGAGGAAGTTAGAGGTGAGAAACCACACAGCGTGGGAGTTTGATAGTGGACACACACACCAGTGCACCAGAAATGTCATACTTACACAGTACTTACACAGACTTTCACTAGACGTCTACTACTACATAGCAAACAAGTATGTGATTTCCGACATTCCCACAGAAAACTAAGTATGCTATCTAGCCCAGAAAGTTGTCATGGGTTGTCATCCCGATCCAGCTGTTATATAGTTCAGCTTTCATTCACCTACACAAAGGACATGGTCCAGATTGTTCTGTCCTCAGTGATCCAGCTCTTACACTTACTGGATTCCGTATGTCGGTTCTTTATTTATGGCTGTGAATGAATGTTGCAGCAATCGGCTCTTTGACCTTTGTGTGTTTCCCAGTAATTGCCAGTAACTTCCAGACGTGCCTGGGCTTGCTCATGCACTACCCACCGATTGGGGACGTCCATGCCCTGCTGCATAAAGCCCTCTTCCTGCGCGACCCCAAGGTACGCTCCGCTTACCCCCCACTCACCCAGTGAATCTAATGAGAGCATTTTTAACCAACTCAGTCATGACGTCATGATGATGTCGTTGTGACGTCACTGTTGATTTGGGCTCAGCATCCATCCTAAAGTGTGAGGCAGACAACAGAGCAGCTCATCTGGGTGCTGAGTCAGGTATCAGGATCTCGGTGCGTATAATGGGGGAGACAAGGATTAGGAATAAGAAAAAATGATCTGATTGGTTGTGTGTGTCACGTGACTTCCACTCCCCCAATCTCATAGGCTATTTGGCTTTGAGACTCACCATGTCCATATGCCAGCGTCCCAAGGTGGCACCATAAATTTTTCAGTGCCGTTTCTTTCCCTGTATCAAGGATAAGAAATGCAAGGTTGATCCTAAAGGGAGAATCTGCAGTCATGATGTGGGGGAATCCCTCACAGGAACGCGTCCTGCCCAGCTCCGCTTCTCAGAGGCGCACTTTCATTTAAAAAATGCTCCTTTTTGAAGAAGACAGGTGCTCCTGAATATTCATTTTTTTTTGTGGAAAGGTCATTAGTAGTTTGAGGTGGATTTTAATGGCTGAAAATGCCGAATGCGTTTCCCTGTCAGTCATTGCGTGTATTTAACGGACTGATGCCTATTAGTGAATTTTCATGAGGCAGATACCCGTACTGTATGCCAGTAGCAGATTGGACAAAGGGGGAGTAGGCAGAGTCCAATGGTGTCGTTTTCGGATTGGCCAGCGCTTCATCTCATGATTATTCATGAGTTAGCAACGCTGCTGTGTAATTGGCTTGCTTCCATAACACTTAGTGCTGACTTGGGAGGTGGTGGTGCAGTAAGGAGAGGGAGGGGGGAGGGGGGGTCCTAACCTCATGTGGGACCAATTGCGTGATCCGTAGGTGATCCAGACACAACTAATCGAACTCCGATGAGTTTCTTTTGCTTTGTGGCCTTTCAGCACATCCTTGGGTGCAGGTGCTGACACTCCTGCGATGTGCTCCGGCCATTTTGGGCAGACACCCTGCAGGGCGGTAAGACGTGGTTTGGGCCTCGGTGAGCAAAGGCCGAGTTTTCAGTCCACCTCCTCCCCTCGCGAGCGGGAATGATCATCATTTAAATCATCTTTGGCCGAATATGAATATAATGCAGATGAATTGCCATATGGATCCCTGATCAGTGCGGGGGGTCTGGCGTCACGGGGGGGGGTCGCGCAGCCATGCTAATGAGTGCCCATAACAGGCCACGCTTGCTGGTCTAGCTTCACATGCCCGCATCGCCAGGTCCATATTAACACTGACACATCTCCCTGTTAATTGCTAATTGTGTTTCTCATTAAGCGCGAGTGTGGCAGGTGGCTTTAACGCTTTGTGAGTAGCCCGCCCCCCCCCCAGTGCTCTCCTGCGACTTCATCTAGCCCTGTCTAGAGGCAGAGGTCCCCCTGGTTTTCAGGCCTGCTCCCGTGTCTCTGATTCAGCCCCCGCAGCCCAACCCCTACCTCGCCCCCAAGGGAGCCACTTGTTCATGCTGCTCCCTCCTAGCTACCTTCCAGGCCAGGGGACAGTGGACCGTCTGTGGGTCCCGAGGACCGCATTGGGAAACACTGCTATAGGAGGGTCCATACTTATCCACTGGGCCTGAGCTGTCATTGCTAAGCCGTCCAGTTGGGTGTTATTTAAAAGGACATTTAAGGCTATGAAGGTGAGGAAAGTGAAGGAAAGGTTAGTCATAGCAGTCTGGGCGGGCCGTCTGGAGTAGGATTTCCTCCTTTCTGCGGGTTCACACTGAGCCACAGAGGCTGGCAGGGTGGAGTGAACATCCTGTATTGTCCAGAAGAGGATGACGCAAGGTGCTATTGCCGTGACCTTCCTCTGAAAGCGACAGCCCGAGTGACCGCGAGTGTGAGTGTGGCGGCACGCTTGGGTGCCCCGTGTAATCACCTGTCCTCGCGCAGTGACCAAGCCTCCCGACGTGATGAACCGTAGCAGCACTGCGTTCCTGCAGTTGCTCTCACACTATTAGCGATATTAAACAGGCGCATCTGTTTTTAATTAGGAGCTAAAGTCACATGGTCGCCGCCGCCCGTCTCTGCGCTTCCTCTCCCGTTTTTACGACGCTCCCCCGCAGTCAAACCGCAGGGTGCAGAAACGATTCTTCCTGCGATGGAAGGAAGAGCACAGCGGAAACCCAGGGGCTAAATGCTGGCAGGAGGCACAAATTTGTGACACCCCCCAGGCTGTTATGGCAGTTCCTATTTCTGACTGTCCTCTCCATCGCATCCATCGCTTCTCGCTTCAGAACCACCCCAGGCCGGGAAACTACCAGTTTCAGCAGAACCTGGACTACTACAAGACCCGTGGTGCCGACCTCATGAACAAAACTCGGTAAGCTGATCCTCCAGGTCGCCATGCTTGCGGTTCGCATATTCCCTCGCTGGAGGCCTTGACACCAGGCAGCTGGCGTCGCTAATGCGATAACCGATCAAGAGCCAAACAACCCGCCTGTCAGTTTTTCCTGCAGGGTTAAATAACAACTAGATTGCTGTAGTTGGTTTAAAAAACATCGCTATTGCTTTGGGGACGGCCAGTGACTCACCACCATTGTTACATGGCTATATTCTTTATGAACGGGTTTAGCTTTTGTAGTCAGTGTTGTACAGGAAGTGACATCATGCAGGCACAGTGACAGGCATGCAGTGTTCTGCGGCATCTACTCCTCCTGGCCGAACACGTGAACACACACACAGCACTTGTGAAAAACAAGCTACGGCCCACTTGTTTGTTCCCTCTTTTTTACAAACATCAATCTGTCCACTAGGGGTCGCCAGAGTTGACATGCAGCTCCCAAAATTTCGGTTTGCTGTGGTGACTACAATTCAGTGACTGAAACTTAAGAACATTCTAGATAAAAACACATTGAGATGGTGAGACCCCCTATGTGACAGATCGGCTCAGGGTGTGTTTGGTAGGGAGAGGATGAGCGTCTCTCAGCTGGTGTTTGCACGCTGTCTGTCTACACTGACGTGTTATTCTCCCCCCCCTCCATGTCCCCCATAGAGCTAATGCCAAATCGGCCCCCCTCAACATCAACAAGGTGTCCAACAGCCTGCTGAATTTTGGGAGGAAGCTGATCGCCCCGGCCATTGCTGGCACAGTCTCTCCCATGGGTGGGGAGGCTTTCTCTGGCCCCCCTCCCACGGCGCCGCGCTCCACGGCCGAGCCCTGTACCCCCGCCCCCAGCAGTCACACGCAAGCTCAAGGCCAGCACCGCCTACTCAAGTCAGAAAGCCTGCCCGTGCACCTGAGCAAAGGTGAGCTGTTGCCAAGCTGTGTGACTGTCTCACGGAGTCCTGCAGGGGGCGCTGTGCTCCGCATTATGGGGCCACTCACTTCATTCTGCCATTAATAGGCTGTGTACAGTGTGCAGTTACGATAGGTTACAGGAGACAGCCAATCAGATGTGAGACATTGCTGTATATGATAACGAAGAGCAAGTTTACAGTCAGGTTAAAATGGTTTGTAAATCATTGCTGAGCAATGATAAGGAGCAGGTGTTGGTGTACTGGGGGGGGGGGGGCAGACCTCATTGTCAGGGGTGGAGGGGGAGGGCTCTTCACATGGGGTGTTCCATACAGAGGCAGGTGGGTGGAGGTGCGGGGCAGGCAGAAGTGTTTGGCCACTGAGAGCGTGTGGAAAGTCTACATCTACGTCCATGTGTTTGGCTGAAGTGCCTCTCCTGTCTGCCAGATGTAGGTGCAGGTGGAGCTGCACACATCTCTGCTCCGCCCACCCAGATCCTGTCTGACGTCCAAGGTAAGTGCAGCCCATGCTACCCTCTTATTTTTCTTGGCCAGCTTTATAGTGACGTTTCCATGCAGTGTTAGCAGTCAACCACCAGAGGGCAACAGAACATCATTTTATAAAGCACTGCTTTGATAATTTCATGTACCGCTTTCATATACCATCTCAGACGCCACATTTTGTCTTTCCCTGTAAAGAGGGTATTGTTATGTTCTCTTGATCTTGACTTTATGTGGGTTGGAATTCCATCATGCTTATCAGTTGGTTTAATAAGCTGGATTTCCGGCACGGTGATTGGTCGATTGACCGCCCTCAAAGTCATTTTAATTGGCCTCCGTCTCAGGCCATTGGTGTCCAGTTGTTGGCAGCTTTTCAAGGCCGGTAATAGATGATCTTCCCACCAGCGATCCAAGCCGGGTGCTTGTTTGCCTGTTTCTGCACGGCCTGGTCCGAGCCCATCTCTCTAGGGCAAAGCCAGTGTGCAGTGCGCACTGCTCAGCTGGAATCGGCACTGCCCATGTCTGTTCGACGCTGTGTATGTGTCACTAACCAAACCGCGCTCTGATTGGTGCTGCCGGCATGTCTGCTTGAACGTTATCTGCGTCCCGCGCCCCTCTGATCTAGGGAGGTTTTCCACATGCTGTGCTTCACATTCCTTCATTTTTTTTTCCTCTCCTCCCTCTTGTACCGTCTTTGGCAAACCGGCAGGTCACGACCCCGTGGGGTCAGTGGATATAAGACCGAAGCTGAACTGCAGCTTCCCCCCCCCACACCCCCCCCCCCGTACCCAGACAGACGTGGCCTTTTCTTTCTCCCGTTGTCCCCACAGGTCAGAGCTCCAGAACCGTCAGCTCATCTCCCAGCATCGAGAGTCTGTCTGGGGGCCGAGACCACAGCGCGGCCTCCCCGCCCCTGTCTGCCGCTAAGAAGGACTCCTTCTTCACCATCTCCCGCTCTCGCTCGCACAGCAAGACCATGGGCAGGAAGGAGGCGGTGGGTCCCACCCATTCTTTTCTCTTTCACCCCTCCCTCTCTCAGTCTCTTCCCCTGAAAGCACAGACCTCTGCATGTGTCGCCTACTTGCGGCCCGATTTATTCAAGGTGTCCTTTCCTCTCTCTTCCAGGAGGAGGAGCTAGAGGCCCAGGTGTCCTTCCTGCAGGGCCAGATCAATGACCTGGAGGCGATGTGCAAGTACTGCGCCAAGATGATGAACGTGCACATCGGTACGTCGCCAGAAGCTGGCATGCAATTTCTTAGCTTCTACTGTTGCGATGGCAACACTCACGGGGAGTTTGCAGTTCGGGGCTGGTTTGCAGCGGATTTTACTCATTAGCAGCTTGCCTTTTGCCTTTCGATGTCTTGAGAGCATCTCTCTGGAGCTCCTTGTGTTTTTTTAAATGGAAAAAAGGCACGTCTTTAACCCCGAAGCCCTTCACCTGATGTCTGGCGATGTGTCCTGTCTGTTAGCCTAAAAGTGGGCGCAAGCCTTCAGCCCCGAGTCTGAAGAAGCAGCCGGCCGACTTGCAGGCACCGTACCGCCGGGCTCCATGCGCTCCTGCTTGTGAACGTTTGTTTATTGCTATGAAGAGATTTATTGGGCTGCCTGGGCGGCCGCGCCGAGTTTGATAAGGGGCGGTAAATTGTCGACGAGAGCCGACCACGAGGGCAGAGTCTGAGGAGCAGCGAGGATGCGGGGGATGGGCCGGCTCAAGCCAGAGGGGGGGGGGGGGGATCCATAATGCCCTTCAGTGAGGTACTTAACCCGCTCCAGTGAAACCCACAGCCAAGTGCATGAGCTCAAAAATGAAGTCACCCCTGTTAATATGACAGTATATTACAACGTTGTCTGGTGGTCGATAATGAACTTCCTGTGATGTAAGCTGGCTTGATGCAGCCTCCTGTCCTATTTACGGCCTGACTGTGGGCTACAGCCCCCTCCCTGATGCTCCACAAAATGTCTATTCAGACCCGCGGACCTGGGCCCGTGACTCATCTGGAAGGTGTTTGTGGGGGCAGTACATGGTTGCTCTCAGATGGGTTTTGAAATTAAATTTGCACTCACCCATTCAGAAGATTTGCAAGAGTTTACTGGTTTTAAACCAGTATTTCCAGCCCCAGTGACCCTGAGGTACAGACGCGTGCAGAACTGCATTCAGGCCTTCGTTGTCTCCCTCGTTTTGGCCACGAACATCGAGGCAGTTTGATCTCCACGCCTGATGTCACCCTTGGTGACGACGACGACAGCCAGCCTGCAATGTCGGGGGAGTGAGTAATTACAGCTAATCTGTGCAGCATCTGGCCCCCCCGCTGTCTGACAGGGTGGGGGCGGGAGGGGTTAACCCTGTCTCTCCTGCCCTGGGGGTGCGCAGGGCCTGGCTTTAAGGTGAACTGCTGGGTGGTTACAGTTGTGTTGACTGGTTTCATCTGGTTGAAATAGAAGTTTATCGGTCGCATGGAGTGAGAAGCAGGGTCAGTAACGCTTTGGATTATATGGATCGAAGAACACCCCCCACCCCACCAAACGAAATTATAAATTCCTGACACAATTGTTCCAATTCATTAAAGTCTAATTCGTTCTCAAAAGCAATTATGCATCAAAGATTTGTCGGTCTGATCCACTGGTACCGGGGTGTTAGTGTCTGCGTCTGTCTTCGCAGGGAAGATCCAGGACGTCATCCTGCAGGAGAAGCTGGAGAAGGAGGACGAGGTGCTGGTGTCGCTGGCCGGGCTCAAGCAGGTAAACGGCAACCTGCCGTCTGTCTCTGCAGGAACACGCCCTTCCTGGGCTGCTGCTTTTCCAGAGCCTGCCTCTGCGCTCCAGTGTGCAAATTCGAGCTGATCCCGTGAGACACGACTCAGCCTGTGGGCAGAAAAGGCTCTCCTGAGGAGGGGGGGGAGGAGGGGGGTGGATGACAGATGTAGCTGTAGCTGGGTGGGGGGGGGGGGGTGAAATCTCTTGCTCCACCCTCAACTGGAGACAATGACTGGCACAGAGAATGTCTTCATGGGCGTTGGCCTCCGCAATCCAGGCTTGGTATTGATGCGTCGACATTCGGGAATGTTAATTAGCATGCGCCCAGCTGCCCGTCCATCACCCGGCCGCCGGGGGTGTCCCCGAGCCACCACTGGGGTGCAGATGTTCGCCGAGGCCCGCCACTGTCATGATGTGGTTTTCCAAAGCAGAAATCAAAGAGCTCCTTCTTTAAAAATAGATAAATGAAAGACATACGAGTGTCAGACGAGCAGTCCTGCCCCCCCCAACCCCCCCCCCCCCCCCCCCCCCCCCCGCCGCTCTCTGCTCATCTATGACAGCTCAGTTCTTCTAAATGGCCTTTTCTCGACTGATTTAATAATGAGGAAAGATAAGCCGTGATCCTGAGCCCCACACAGACGCTCACCTTCTTTCCAACTTCCCAGGTGATCTTGGTGCCCGACAGTCTCTCGGGGTTGGGGGCAGCCTTGGTTGACAGCTGGTGAGTCTCACCTCTTTGGTGCCCCCCCTACGCCCACAGATTAAGGACATCCTGAAAGGCTCCTTGCGATTCAACCAGAGCCAGCTGGAGGCCGAGGAGAACGAGGAGATCACCATCGCCGACAACCACTACTGCTCCATGGCCCCGAAGGGGGGGGTTCGTGGGGGGCCCCAGGAGGTGGAGCATGTGGGGGGTATGCCGCTCGACATGCAGGTAGGCCCCCCTACTGTCACACACATGGCTCACTTCAGCCAGCGGGGGCCTGTAGATGTCTGTGCATTGACTTTGTTGGGGTTGGGGGGGGGTGCTTGCTCATCACTTAGGCTGCAGAGTCGTGCCTGAACCCCGAGGGGAAGAACTGGGACGACTACATCCTGATCTCGCAGGACGAGGACGTACAGCCCACCGAGGCGGAGAAGAGGTCTGGGGTCCAACCCCCGAGTTCTGGCCAGGGCCATCCGAAACTGGAGCAGGAGACAGGGGGCCTGTTCCACGACCCCCTGATGAGCACTCCGTCAGGGTCCTCCAGTCCAGAAGAGGGCAGCACCCACAGCAAGGACTCCGACTTCACGATAGTCAATCCTATGGACCTGTGAAAACCCACTGAAATATGGCCGCTTTCGGCTGGTGGACGAAAAGGCTCTGAGTACCTGTAATAAATCAGAACAGTGCCCCCCAGCCCCCGCCCTGCTCAGTTATGCGTCGTCCTCATGCAAGTATGGAGGCTCATCTCCCAGGGACCTTCTTTTTCCCCACCCTGTCCCTAACACACCCACTTCCCCGACTTAGACAAGCGACCAATCACATCGGTTTGTTTCTATTTTTTTTTTTTTTTTTTTAAGATTTTAATCCCCTAAATTTAAAAGGCAAAATGAATAAATATCTAAGGTAGTTTTTTTTTTTTTTTTTAAATTGTCATTATGAATCTCCTTTTTTTTAACCATTACCTTGGTCAGTCCTGATGACTGGCATGTACATACTGCAATATCCACCAAATATTAATAAATGATAGGAGCAGATCTTTCTTTATAGTAACAAACGTGCTTTATTGTGTTTATCACGGGTGTGGGACAATATGTGGGGGTGCTGCTCTACTGGTGTGTGTGTTGGGGTGGGGGGGCTGGTCAGCATTTATAGCCAAAGCCTGTAGGCTATAGAGCCAAGGGTCTGTTCAAGCTTATATATCAAAGTGTTCATACAAGCCCCCCGTTTCTAAAACAGCTTACATACAAGCTGTGTGTCTATATATAACTGTATATACAAAACAATGTGCTGCATATCAACACGCGGAGCCTGTGTTTTATTGTTCTCTGCCCCCCCCAGCCTCCCACGGCGTTGGTCTTAATGGAAAACGAGGCTGAACTAGCAGATTTTTTTTATTTGTTTTTTTTTGGTGTCACCGGCTGACAGGCGACCCCCCCCCCCGCCCCCCCCAATACCACCCTGTTCCGCAGATGCTGCTCTTCAGCTCACCGGATGCTGTCTCTGTAAAAGCACCTGATTTCTGTGGCAGGTGGGTGAATCGATATTGTGAATCATGGGGGGGGGGGGGGGGGTTTCCCGGGCTTGTCCATCAATGCTAAACTGTGCCGCGCCTCAGATTGGACTGAGACTGGTGACCTCGCTCTGAAGAGGCATCTCCCCCCCCCTCCATGACCCCCCATCACCTGCCTCCAGACTCGCCCCACTATAGCCTCTCAGATAATTATAAAGCTGATGCCAAATAGTCCACTTCCTTTGGCATTTATCATTCACTGATTCTTTACTCTCAGCAAACTAGTTTTGTTTACAAAGTGAAGTGCGTTAATTAATGCATATATGACTGTATGTATTCCTGTCATAAAGCTGCTCAGTAGACACCCTTACTGGGAGAACTGTGCTGCAAATTACACTTGTACTAATATGTTCTGTTTCGACATTGATTGTACATTTTACGAGGCAGATAGAGGACGGCTGAAGGAGCGCTGAGTGTGTTCATGTCGGAGTTTGCATGTGCCACCGCCTCAGCCTGTGCTGAGGAACGACACGCCCCCACCTCCACCGAACTGGAGCCTTCGGCATGCTGCCGCTCTCATTCCCTCCTCCCCTCGCACTGATCCTGGATCAGCGTTCAGCTGGGGTTGCACTTGAATACCATGCAGGGTCTTTTCTATGTTTTTTTTTTTGGTAAATGTGGCTTTTTAAAACACACATAATAAAGACTAGAGGTTGATACCTGTCAGTTGTTTGCTAATGAGTGTTGCATTTATGTAGCGCTTTTTGACAACACCGAAAGCGCTTTACCCAAGCGATGGGGGGCCACTTCGAGCACCACCACTGTGCAGCCCCCCACCTGGATGATGTGACGGCAGCCGTTCTGCACCAGTACGCTCACCACACAGTAGCTACGGTGGTGAAGGGGCAGGAGAGAATTCACCAGTTAGATATAGGAGAGGATTAGGGCAGATTTGATAGGGCCACAGTGGGCAATTTTAGCCAGAGCATCAGAGTACCAGCCCTGCTCTTTTAAAGGATTCCCAGGGATCTTTCAGGACCTCAGTTTTTATATCTCATCCAAAGGATGGCACCATTTTTACAGCACAGTGTCCCTGTCACTATGCTGGGGCACCGGGATCCACACAGACCACAGGATGTACACCCCCTGCTGGCCACACCAACACCTCTCCCAGCAGCAACCCAGCTTTCCTAGTTGGTCTCCCATCCAAGCACTGGCCAGGCCCAGACCTGCCTACCTTCAGATGGATTACCTGGTCTGAACTGCAGCTGGTATAGCTGCTGGCTAGTGAGTGTCTGGCTTTTTAGAATATGAATCATGCCTACAGATGTTTATTATTGGGCTGTGGATCTGCAGTCAAACTGTGCTTGTGTTCAGAAGATTCAAATCCCACCACTGGCAGAGTAATTTCACCACTGGGCCCTTGAGCAAAGTCTAAACCATATCTGCTCCTGTGAATGTCTCCCTCTACTTCCTCAATTGTACTACGCTTTGCATAATAGCGACTAAATGTTAATGTAGCAATTGGGTGTCGACCTCACTGATGTTTGTAACATTGCAACTCTCAGATCTATATGGCTCCCATTAACGTGACTCTTCTTCCGTCTCACAAAGTTCGTCTGAGGACGTGTGATGGTGTGGGCGCTGCTCTGCGCCGTCGTTGGTGAGGAACATTCACTCGATTTCAGGTATTCCGGGGGCGTGCAATCACAGCAGCGGTAATCCTAGGGGAGGGGGCTGTCAAGGGAATGGTGATGCCAGGTGTGTCGAGAATGAAGGTGTCAGTGGCGGATTTGAAACCCCCCCCCATGGCAAAAGCTCCATCGCTTGCAGTTTCCTTACGACACGTCAGTCGCTCGTCTGTTGGCCATGAGATCTGTGGGTTTCCAGGCCGCGGTGCGGTGCATTAGTCCATCCCTGCGCACTTCACATCATTGAAAACCCCGTGATTTAAAACCCAATTTCGCCCTTGCCACCCGAAGGCCCATGCGAGCCCTTGATTTAGCACTGAGGCATAGGAATTTGTTTTTATCGTGGACAGAAGCGATGAATCCCCACAATGCTCGGGGATGTCCGGTAGGCGTGTCACTCTGAAGATCCCCAGAAGGTTAGCCGGCTGTCCCACTCACCGCTTAGATCAGTTTCTGTGTAGCTTTGATGTCGATTTCAAAATTAAATACTCGGGGATATTAGCGGCACAAGTGGAGTAGTGTTAGTGTCAGTCACCTGTTACACAGTACAGGTTAGAAATCCATTCAGCTGCAGAATGGGTTTGGAGCTGATACTCTGTGTATTTAGCAAGGTCGTGAACTCATATTTTTCATATTTGTAATGCCTTAAACGTAAATACCTCCACATTCAGTGCAGATGTCTACTCAATGATTATGTGGAAGAGGATGGAATATTGAATCCAGGCTCTGGGAAAATAAGCCTGGTGGTTTTGATATCATTACCGGGATTGCATTTCGGAATGCGGATTCAGCAGTAATCCAATTTAACCGTCCCACAGGACGAAGGAAAGATGCATCACCTGGTTGATTAATGAAAGAACTGATTTATTTGCCTGTTGGTTCATAGCAGACTGGCATCAGAACAGGGTCAGGAAGTCAAACCGAAATCAGGAGCGAATTAAAGGATTGTAAACAATTAACTGGGGATACGAGTATTCCCCACATCTACAATGCTGCTCAGCTATAAAATTACTTATTTCCCCATCTTTTGGAAATTGGGTCGACTTTAAAACACTGGTTAATCATGGACTCCATTGGTGATGGAAGTTTACCAGGACTTCTACAAAACATTAAATAAAAATATAAAATGTCACTGTCAAAATAGGTAATATTGTAAAATCACAAATTCTACAATATATGCATAAAATTACATATGAAAGTGGCAGTTATTGGCATATTTTTACTTGGGGACGTTTTAACATACATTAAAAATGTGTATGGGCTCCCCCCTCTGTTTTTTGTTTAAACTACTGAGCTTTATGCACTTCAATCATAAAAGGGGAATAAACACAATGGGTCATGAAATCAGGCCCCAGAATAACTCACCAAGAGACGAGACCAAAACTATTAGCTAAAAGTTTGGCAACTGGACGATGGTAATTGGCTCAGAAGCGACCATGTGACATCCTGGTCCCTCCCATCGACAGTTTAATGGCAGTGATGAGGCCCTCGTATTACCCGAATGCACAGACTGACCTGCAGTTACGCGCCGTTAGCATCACCCCTCGCACACCACAGCCAATCAGCCGCTGGGGCCCCCCCGCTCCCCGTACCCATTTCTCTCTAATATATATATTTTTTGCTTGTTTACATCAGTATTGTTCATTTTTCAATGCAGCCCTGACTCAAAACACTGTTAGCCATGGATTCCTGGGGGGCGCGGAGCAAAGCCACCGGACCCAGAGCACCCCCTCGAGGGTGACCTTTACAGAGCACATAAATAAAATATTCTCGACAAGAAACGGCTTCTTCTGTGCAGCGCTAGTAGATCAACTCTCACAGAAAAACGACGAAAAATAATAAGTCATTGCACGTAAAAAATAATAATAATAATTAAAAAAAGACTTGGAACTGTACAGGGATGTAACGGGAGCCAGACGGCTGCTGGGAGTGGACGGCCTGTCCGCTCACCTCCCTCCTGCTACATTCACCTCTCTGGGTTCTGCACGAGACTCCACCTCTTCTTGTGCTTTGAGATCCACCCGGCAGACCGAAGGCAGCCATCCCGCTACCTTTCACCATCCACCCTGGCCCAGTTTGCCCTCGCGATACTGGGGAAGGGGAGGGGAGAATGGGGAATCTGATGGTTCAGGTGTGGAACGGGGTGTTTCGGGGGCCCCTGGCCCTCAGTCCTCGTCGGTCTGGAGGTCCTCCTCCGCCTGGGCCTTCTCCGGAATGGCCTCCAGGCTGCACCGCGGCTTGTTCTTCTCCGCGGCCAAGGCCATGGGCCCGGGCGTGCCCGTATACAGGTTACAGGTGAGCGCCGTCAGATGGATTTGCTTCAGGTTCTCTAGGACCTCATTCTTGGCGTGTTTCAGCAGATCTGCCTGGCCCTGGGAGGCAACAGGAGGCAGGGTGTGGGTCCAGATGTTAGCATAGCATTCGTTTAGTGCTAGTGTTAGCATAGCATTCGTTTAACTAGCGTTAGCGTAGCATTCGTTTAGTGCTAACGTTAGTATAGGGCACTTCACACATTAATCCAAATTAGGACATTTTAACATCCCTTCAGCCTGGTCAATGGAGTTAAACTTTGCTTCTAACAAACACACACTAGATTTAATGACCCAAATCTAGTTCTCTCCGAGTCACAAGTCGCCAACCAAGATTTCACATTAAGATGGAAATGAAAATGACTTTCCATTGTTACGGGGCCAATTTAATTAACTGTTAAGGCTTTGTTTAATGAACTGTCTCTGACATGTCAATGCGTCTGACCCGATCATGAATAATAATGTGCAAATATGTATGAGTCAGTCAGGTGTTTAAATTTATGGACCAGACAAAATGGTCAAGGAATTAGCAGCACTAAATGAGCTGAGGTTTACGGTAAAATGTGAATCTCCACATTGGCCGTAATGTTTGTGCATGTGCGTCCCCCCCATGGACCGGCATCCTGTCCCCCCCCCCATATTACTGCTTCAAACTCTTTTTCCTACATATTTCCCTTGGGCAGCCATTGTTTCTAGGTGTGTTGGTTATGAGTTTACAGTAACCGCTCCAAGGCATGTCATACGCATACAGGAGAGTCTCCAAGACATTCCCAGTCCACACTTCCCCCCCTCATTCATCAGAAATATACCCCCCTCCGAAAATAAACCATGGAAAATAAACTGGGTAGCTCCCAGGAGAATTTTCCTTGCAAAGTAGCTCTCACTATAAAAAAAGGTTGCTGATCACTACTACATTACATACTGGGATCGTTGCTCGGCCTGTCTCACCAAACCTTAATGTCCCGACGGGGTCCGTCCAGGGGGCTGTATTACTTCTGAGTAATGAGTAGCTCTCTTATCTGCTATCAGCGTCTTTAGTTCAAGGCGGCACAGTAGGCCGGGAAGCAGGAGAGATGCCTACTCAGGAGCGTTTATAAAAAGCAAACAAACATGTAGAGGCTGGTAGTTGTGGGGGCAGAGATGTTTTCCGTGTTGGGACTGGGAACGGGGAGGGTGCTAAGCTGTTCCCCCAACCAGCAGGTAACACAGTGCACATTGCACTGCATCCGCGGCAAAACAGCCCCCGTGCCTGAGACGTCACTGGGCATGACGCCTGGTCATGTGACACTGCCGATGTGCCAATGGGACGTCTGCCGTGCAGCGTTCATGCGGCACAGGGGCTGCCGAAATGCCGAGAATGCCGTTTGAGGAAACGTGCGTCTTCAAAGCCGAGCCACCGAGACCCCCCCCAGCTGCAGGGCCGCAGCCCAGGTGAGTGACTCCGCCTCCGGCTCGTTATGAATGCAAGGAAGTTATGCAAGTAAGCATCGCTATCTGCAAGTCGCATTACAGGGACCTGCATAAAGCCGGCTAAGACCCCTTATGCCATTTTAAATGTGCCGTAGAGTAGAAGTGTATATCACACTTTTGATACAGCATCGGGAACTGGGATGGAGCAGAAAGGTGGACCGTCTGAAGGTCACCAAGGACCGGGCTGGGAAACACTGAAAATGTGTTAAAGGCAGAGGGACTTCAGGCTTGGTCTTCATTGGTTTTTGGACGGTACCTTCAGGATGGTGATGTTCCAGGAGAAGTTCTCCACCGCCCTAATCAGCTTCCTGCCCTTCAGCCCTTCCTTCGTGGCCAAGTTGTGTAGATTCTCGTGGAACTCCATCGCTGGGGGGGGCAAACATAAATAAGGTACATTACATACATTTTCACTAAAGTATGTAGGAATACATTGTTCCGTTCCATCACTATCATATCCTTTCATATTCTTCCACCAGCTTTTTGACCCTGCTATCCCTCCATCCCACATCTATCCAATCACAGGCCAGTTCTCCTGCCCTCCTTCCCACATCTATCCAATCACAGGCCAGTTCTCCTGCCCTCCAACACACATCTATCCAATCACAGGCCAGTTCTCCTGCCCTCCTTCCCACATCTATCCAATCACAGGCCAGTTCTCCTGCCCTCCTTCCCACATCTATCCAATCACAGGCCAGTTCTCCTGCCCTCCATCCCACATCTATCCAATCACAGGCCAGTTCTCCTGCCCTCCTTCCCACATCTATCCAATCACAGGCCAGTTCTCCTGCCCTCCTTCCCACATCTATCCAATCACAGGCCAGTTCTCCTGCCCTCCTTCCCACATCTATCCAATCACAGGCCAGTTCTCCTGCCCGCCATCCCACATCTATCCAATCACAGGCCAGTTCTCCTGCCCTCCACCCCACAGCTATCCAATCACAGGCCAGTTCTGCTGTCTGGCATCTTAATAATTGGCCCAGCACTGCACCCCTTATGTGATTAAATCAGAGAAGCGCCGTAGGCCACACAGAGCAGCGCTGGGTGCCTGCGGTCCACGGGTCACTGATCCCTCTTCAGTGTAAAGGTTTGTGTAATTATCTGGATGATACACACTTTAATTAGACTGTATGAATCAACTTCGTTAAGGCTTTGCTGCATCTGTAATCAAACGTGGTTGCGCAACACTGTCAGCAATCATTGGAGATGAAATATTAGCAAATTTGTTGCGTCCGACTGCGACCAACCAGTAGACTCGGAGGAAGCAAGATTTGGTCCAACCAGCTTCTCAATCTCCGGATCCATTTTTAGTTTTCATTTGATTTTTAGTTCATTGATTAAATTACAATTAAAATGAGAAAGCACATTTTATAAAACAAGCACTTAATTTTTCCACCTCCTGAATATTCCAGGAGGGGTCTGGCCCACGTCTGCTAGCTGAAACTGTCCTGAACACACAGGGCTGACGGTGCTTCCTCACAGACAGCTGCTCATCCTTATGAGGACACTGTAATTAGTATGTGAGGACAGACTCCAGTGAGCTGCAGCCCCCCCAAATGAGCAGGGCCTGCGTGGGTACGCAGAAGACACAAATTACACCCCTTCCCGCACAATTACTGTTAGCCAGGCATCACTGTCGAACTCAGAACGCTGCAGGCTTCCTCCGTCTTAGTGCCGCCCAGAGACCAGCCAGACAAAATGGCCGCCCCCACCAGTTAAACACGACCATCTCTAACCCTGCCGTCTACGGCGCTGCGAAGCTTCAAGGCTTCGCAAACCACTGCTGGGTGCTTTTGGTTTCGGTTATTTCCCACGCAGGTGGGAAATTCTGGCAGGTTCAGAAATTCACAGAACAGCAAGTGAGCAGGTGACCAGACATAGAGACACGATTTTAAGTTGCTTTCATGACAGATCAGAGGGCGAAGAATCCATGCATCCAGGTTCCTCTCTTCCTGGAGGAGCGGTGGGGTCCGATTCTCAGGAAGCACAGGGAGAAACGACAAATATAAATTTGATTTATTTATTGAAGTGCTGCGCAGTGCACAGTGTGTAGAGGGGAGTGTGTGGTTCAGCGGGTGAAGCCACTGGCTGGGAGCAGAAGGTCACTGGTGTGAGCCCATCCTAAGCAGAACAGTCCATGGAGCCCTGAGCAAGGCCCGTGACCCCTTGGTCCGTAGGGCTGCCCGCTGGCTGACCCTCCGCTATCACGCCCAGCTTTTACCTCAGCTGCATGTGTGGGCCACGGACAGAAAAATGGGATAGGAGAAGAGAAGAAGAGAATTTCCTCCTGAGGAACAATAACGTATTATTAATCATTAATAGGCTCCGGGTCCCAAATGATAAACAACACACCAAAATTACAGGAAGAGCAGTTCACAGGAAGGCTTCGTGTTCACTTTGGCCTCGTTTTAAAAACCACAACAGAGAAAGTTAATGACGTGCCAAATCCGCACGAACGTCCTTGCGAACCCCAAGGGCTCAGTCGCTGGGAGGCCCATTGCTGGGAAAGCGGCGGTAGACCATCCGCCTTACCCTCACTTTTATTTTCCTTCAGTAAGCAGTTTTGTGACATACGCGCGTTAACTGTGCCCCTGGGTCTAGCGGTAAACCCCGAAAGCTCGTCCGGTGCCCAGCAGAGATCTAGATAATTAAGACTGTTCAGATGAGGCGACAGATTACTCAATGGAAGGTTCCGGAAGAGCAGAGACACCGGCATGCGCCTCGGTCCCGCGACCCTGGAAGCATGCAGCTCTGCCCGTGTTTTCTCGCCTTCTCTGTGCCTTGGTGACATGCCCCTGCGGTTTCCGTGGAGACGTCGCAGGGACGAGATGATTCGGGCGCGTTAAATCGTTTCGAGGGCCAGTGATTATGTAATCCGCAGTCGAGATGAATGCGCGTCGCGGGCCGGGAATTGGAAAGCCCCGCTAATTAATTACAGCCAGAAACGCTATTTTTTCCCCCTTTATTTGTTGGCCGTTCACGGCGGTGGCGTGATGGAGATATCATCCACCTATCCATGAAGATACGGTGCCACTTACTTCCCGGGATGCACGCTTTTCATACAGAACTCCGCTAATGATATAATTGCTCCCCAGACATGAAAGCAGAACCTGCGGAATGTTAAGTGCAGCATTTTCTCACAGCTGCACGGTCTTCACCCCCCCCCCAAGCAGATTGCGGTCACGGAGGGAAACCGCATTCGCACATCATATTATACACACGTTACAACAGGCCAAGTCTGGTTGCTGAGCCGCGGCTGTGGTTGCCTAGCAACGCAGGGCCCGCAGTGCCGGAGCATTCAGCCGCGGTGTGTGGGGAGGGGCGGCCATTTTCCAGTCAAACCAAAAATAGAGAGCAGCAGGAGCCCTGCGAGGACTAAGAGGAGGTCGCCAAGCGGAGCCGCCTCACAGCCACCAAAAGACCACCTCTATCCAGGACCAGGTCTGTGGCGGAGTCCACTGGTCAGGTTCGACGTCCCACAGAGCCAAGGCTGTTTGACACTACAACCCTTAATCCCACCCACCATCTTGTGTCTTATTCCACCGTTTGTCCTGTTTACCGCCCACCGCCCAAACAGTGACACAGGAGTTCCTCTGAAAACATGGCAATAAACCTTGAAACTTGTCAGATTATAAACTCGGAATGAGTGTCATGTCTGCCGAGTGGCACAGTCAGGTACTAATTCCTAAATAAATACGTCCAACTCAACCGGAACCCTAAACAGGCCAACAGCAGATGCGAGCTGCCCGCCTGCCACAGAGGCCCCCCCCAGCAGATGCTCTGCTTGTGTCTCCCCCGCAGCCGAGCCCCCGCTCTCTGGGGTTAGCAGCGTCTCTCGCCGAAGCTGAAAGAGCGTTGGCCATAAACCAGCCTCAAAGTGCTGCCCCCCTCCTCGCCGCTACGTGAAGCTGCCTTTTTCTCCTCCAATCTCCACCACTTTCCGGAACGTTTCCGACTGTGGCTCCGGACTTTGGATTCACCCTTCGGCTAAAGCCGCACCCAGAGCCATTTCTCATAACGTTTCATTACAGCCACACAATCTGACAGCCCCCCCCTTCATCTTTCATCTGTGTTCTGGGCTAAATCCCATGATGCCACTCAGAAAGCTGCCCTTCACTGCCTTATGGGATGGGGGGGGGAGGGGGGGGGGCGCGGTGCAGCTTCCCTGTGTTCACAAGAGAATCTCGATATTTCATCTACACCCCTTTCTCCTGAGCACACTATTAAATGGTTTTAAACCCTCTGACCCAAATAGCAGCTGAATTATCAATGTCATTTCCCAACAGACGTTCATTCACTGCAGGTGGGCGGGACTACCATGATGTCAATCACTGTTTGGTTCAGCCTAGTAACCAATGAGACAGCGCTATGGTAATCCCACCCACTGAGGGTCTCTCATTGCTAAGGCAGACAGAATTGCCTTAGCGATTGAGGTCTGTGGTTTATTGTGTCAAATGAAAGACTCGCATGACCTGCATCCTTAAATCCACAGAGTGCAAAATGCCCTTTAGATTTGCATTTATCTGTCTAGCAGACGCTTTTATCCGGAGCAAATTGAGGCAGAAAATACAGAACGAGCACCCAGCTGTCAGGAAGCGTCCAACGAGGGACCTTAAACATGAAATTGAAAGTCGGCCATACAGAGGAGCTGTACGAAACACACCGGTGGGGGGGCCTCACTTTGGGGGCCTCAAAGCACCATGACGACAAGGTCCCACTGGATGAGAGCAAAAGACAAGAGCACCCAGTTTTGTCAGGATCCATTAGTACGGACTCGCTAATGAAGACGGAGCAGGTCAGTGGTCACATGAGGTAGCTGAAGCAGCCCAGTAACCATGTAGGATGCACTAGAAATCCGACTGGCCGCAAGTGACGGGGTCAGAGGGCGACAAGCTCATTTCCTGTGTCAACAATGTCAGCAGTAGCTTTTTTTTCCTCTGAATAAAGCACCCAACTGGAAAGCACATATAACATATGCATCCATGCACCTATGCATCCATCCTCTACCCCTGCTTGTCCTGTGGATGGTCCTGGGGGTCTGGAGCATGTCTTGGAAGTTCAAAAGTCCAAGTCCAAAGTGACACGTTTATTAAGAACGCAGGCCATACGATTCTTGGAGCAATTAGAGGTTGAGGGCTTTGCTCAAGGGCCCGGCGGTGACCTTTCCAATCATAGGCGCAACGTCCAAAGCTGCTGAGTCACATGGCACATATATGATCAACATACATATAATTAAACCGAATAATGATGTAAAACATCTCTGTGTCAAACTAAAACTGTTAATTTCAAATAGTTTAAGTAGCATTTTATAAATATCCACTTTGCCAGTCAATCGCCAGAGACTTCTGATAGAGATTTGATGTTTTTCCTCTGTGTAGCTTTCTGGGTGCCGGGCGCTCACCGGGCGTTCACCGGCCGCTCACCAGCCGCTCACCGGGCACTCACCGGGCACTCACCGGGCACTCACCGGCCGCTCACCGGGCGCTCACCGGGCGCTCACCGGGCGCTCACCGGGCGCTCACCGGGCGCTCACCGGCCGCATCCGATCGATCATCCCACGGAGCTGTCAGTCAGCACACGTCACTCACACTCCTGCGTGCGTAATTAACGCAGCCGCTGACCGCGGTAAATCAGCATATTCCAGGCAAATGTGCAAGTTCCGTCTCTCACTGAATCTTAATGACGGAATGACGATAAACAGAGGCCTCGCCAACGCAAACAATGAAAATATTTTCACGGGAAAGAAAAGGCCGACAGATGTCCCGCGGCGAGCGGCGGGATCCCCGCCAACGACGTGATAGGCCGGCAGCTCTGCCGCAGATCAGCGACAGCCACAGCCCCCCCACCGCCAATCTTTAAATCTGCATGCTCATCTGGCGACCCCAAGAGGCCCCCCCAGAGCTCAATGAGCGTGCCGCGATTAACGTGATTATCTGTCCCGTAATGAGAACCGGGTCTGTGCCGCGTGGCCGAGATGGATTCCTGCAGCTTGACTGCAGGGAGTGGGTCCAAAACTGTCCCCATGACATCTCAACCACCACATGATGCCTTCTGTAGCTCCAGGACCGAAGATGACAGACTGATGTATTTGTAGGCAGGCTGCTTTCAGACTAACGGACCTGAGTCGCCTTGTGACTCCATGCAGAAATTACAGTGATCATTCATTTCTGGGTAAAGCAGCAACAACTACTCCCCCCCCCCCAGCCGGTGCTGGTTCCTGTACAAGGTCACACAGCACTTTCAGGGTCTTGTGAGTCACTCCTGGTCAACGCTGATGTTCAGCAGCTTCATCAACATTTTAACCCAAAGTGATGGCTGGATATTTTATTGGGTTTATTGCCTTTGTTCAAGGGCCCCTTATGAAGCTGCAACAGGCAACGGACATGAGAAGCCTGTATCCTTAACTGCTACACACCGGCGAGTCAATGAGCCCTATCAAAAAAATAAATAAATCTCTATGCGTTTAAGGGCAGCGTCGACTCAGCCCTTGGGGGCCTCCAGACGGTTCACGTTTTTCCTCCCTCCCGCGTCCTTGTCAAACACTCCACATTTTTGCTCCCTCTCAAAATATGAACTGTCTGGGGGTCCCCGTGGACTGGTGTGAGAGACACTTCTTCAGAGACACCGTGTTCTGATGGTTTCAAAGCCATGAGAGTCCCTGGATGGCTCCTTCAATACCTACATTCAAAAACATCCAGACGGAAAGTGACGCAGTCAAACAACATCCTGGTCTTTTTTTGGTTTTATCCAGGTTTAATAATATAAGGAATAACTTCTCCCCGTCGCGTTTCCCGCGACCTACTTCGGGAGAAAGCCAGCAGCAGTGCATCACCGAGCTCTCGTTTGCATCCCGCCTCTGGAAGAGGAAGCACACTTACAGAGCAGACGGTAATTAACAGACATGCGGCGGCACCAACTGCCAATCACACGACAGTCCACGCGTGTGAAGAGAGGATTGTCTGTGGTTTTATCCTGCGTGTGGAGGAATTAAACGGCACCTACCTGATCTCTGTGTGTGTAGGATCCTCTCATACACAATGTCAGCATTCTCCACGAGAACTCTGCTTGCCTGGATCATCTGTGGGGGGGTGGGGGGGGAGAGAAGGAAGGAGATGGTTTAAAGAAGCAGCCAAACATGTCTGACTTTGTCATGAAAGATTATTTCTATTTTTTTTAGCAGATTCTGTAAAACCTGGGATTTGAACTAGCAGCCTTCAGATCACAAGCACAGCATCCTAACCAACTGAGCCACACAGCGCCCGGAAGGTCAAGAGGTCGGCCTGGAATGCTGAAGGAAGCAGGCGGGACCTTCCATGGTCATCTGAAAATCCACCGTACGGCTACGCAGGTAGGAGCAGACTGCTTGCCCTGTGGGTGTGAAACAGCAGCGATTGTGCAACTGCGGCAGGTTATGACTGCGACGCATCCAGGACAAACCTAGGGCAATATTCCAGCTGTAAACCACAAGTTGGGTTAACCTTCCGAATGTCTGGTAAGTGTTCAGTGGATAAAAGCCCAGCCTGAAGGAGGCACACGCCTGATCCACATGCCTCAGCTAGACACCGGAGATGAATAACAGCAGTAAGGGAGGAGAATGTGAGGGATCACTGACATTCTCTTCCAAAATTCGACATTGTATCCTTTCAGTGGTGCCCCCCCCCCCACCCCAACTCCCAGGTGGGTATATTCGACAGGCAAACCGCCGTCTACGGATTGAGTGGTTTTCTCAGCAGGAGGCCGGTAATCTGTTGAGCACCGTTGGGCTGCACGAGATGAAGGCCAAGCCCTGTGGGACTCTCGTTACTCATCTGCGTTGGGTGTTTGCTGGTACCTGGCACCTCACGTCCCAAACGTCTCGATATATAACCAAGAACGCAGATTATGTGTCCAGAATTGAAAAACAGAGAAATATTTCAGTTCCAAATATAGCAAATAGCAAAAAGCTGAGCCCAACACCGGCATGGTCATTATCTCTGGGCCCGTGTTGGGCTCGTGATCCAGCCACATGGGAGTCATACAACACAGGAAGTACAGTTTAGGACTGTCTGACCTGCCGGTCAAATCTGCAAGTTACCATGAACATTTAAGTGCATTAAGAAGCTCAGCAAATCACGGCCCTGAAAGCTCTCTGTGTTGGGTCTGCCTCCAGGCGCCATTCACGGTTCAATAACCGTTCGTTCTGAGGTCAGGGCCTGGTCATGTGACCCACAGAGGCGGCAGCCAGTCCGGTCGAGATCCACAAAGCAGGATTTCCCAGGTCACTGGATAACTTAAGCCTAACGTGAAAACCATCCAATAGGAAGAGAGATAAGTCACATTCCTACTGGACAATCTTTACATTTGGCTTAAGTTATCTAGATAATGACGACATCCTGCCTTGTGGGACACCCTCAGGTCTGCCTCTGTAAGGCACTTCCCTAAGAGAAGCAATATTGTCAGGACAAGACTTCTAAGCCCACAGATCAATCAGTTACCTTTGGGAAACCTCAGCATCGTTAAAGCCGGTGTTCTTTTATCGTTCTTTTATCTTCATTTTTAGCATTCTAGGCGGCCAGTCTCTGGGCTCTGTAACTCAACATTTCAAAGTTTATTACAAACTACGAACAAATGAGTAAATATCTTAAACTCGTAATGACTATCAGTGTTTAAATCCTATGGTTTATTAAACCAGAGCTGAGAGCTGAGCTGCCTCAAAGCCCCTGGGCCTCCTCTTAATATTAAAAGTCACTAAGTAGGCGTTTAGTGTGTGAGTCAGCCCACTGCACCGACTTACAGTGCCAGTCAGATGGGCCTGTGCGTTTGTAAGATGGGCCAGGCGCTGGTGGCTCCGCCCACTGCTCGGCGATAAAAACAAGCCCCCAGTGTCCCTCCGCCAAGAACACGACCCAAACACAGCTGCTAAGCGGCACGCCGTGTTCCTGTCCGGTCCGGCATCGCTTGCCAGGCAGCCAGCGGGATCCGTTCCGGCTCATGTCCGTGTTCGTCTCGCCCCCTGGCAGCGAGGCCCGAGACGCAGTGTACCTGGTGAGGCCTTAAAGCGAACGGATCCACACTCGCTGATCTGGCGGGTTTGCGACTTTCCTACAGGGGGCGCCGCTGTCCGGAAGCCATTCGGCTGCTCTCCTCTGACAGGCCCATCTGACAGGGTGGTGATGTCACTCATATCTTTATCGAATCGCTGCAGGCTCATGGAGGCTCATGGTTCACGCGTTCGTGCTCCGATCTGTGGCTGCGATACCCCACAGACTGATCCCCCCCCCCGGCTCCTCCATCCGGGTCACAGTGATGCGAAGAAGCAGGGATTTCTCCCCAAGACAAAAACAGCAAACGCATCACAGGACACTGCAATCCTGTTCCCCCCCCACACACACACACACAGACAAGCACCCCCACCCCTGAATTTCCAAGCAAAATCGGAATGTGGCTGTTCTCTCAGGACTTGTGTGCATGTAGAGCTGGACAACTGGGATTAAATACATTTTTCATCCATCCATCCATCATGTAATCCTGGTCAGGGTTGTGGTGGTGTTGTGGGGGGGGCAGTCTGGAGTCTCTTTCAGTCTAGCACCAGAGTAGCCAGATGGTCTCCTCACACAACACGGGGAAAAGAAGCAAACTCCACACACCGAGCGAGGGGGAGATTCGCATTTGCGGTCCTAGAGGTGCAAGATCACGGCGATAGTCGCTGAGCTGCCTGATGTGTCCAGCGAGTCTAACTCGGCCGCTGAACGGCGACCTGGCAGAAGGTGGCTGCGGGCTCTGTGCTCCCCCCACTCAGCTGACGAGCACACCAGTTGCGCAGAAATGCTGTCCCGACCTCCGCTGGGGTGCGCCGGCCGGCCGCGTGGGAATGCCGTCCCGACCGCCGCTGGGGTACGCTGGCCGGCCGCGTGGGAATGCCGTCCCGACCGCGGTGCCACCTGCAGGGAGCAGTGCTGCCTAACGTGGGGCTCATCTGTACCCCAAGCGAAGAGCCCAAGTCCTTTACACCACAACACTCCTCCATTACCCATCATGCCCTTCTTTGCTTCTCCACAGGGTGCTAAATAAGGTCATTTCTACATACGGCTATGAAACTGCCATGTCTGAATGGCCCAGAACCGCTACGGGACATAAGCCTTCATCCCTTCCCTGTGCAACAACTTCACCAAATACTATCTTTGATATTCTTTCATTGTTGCTGTTTTTTGTCCTGCATCATAACAGATGTTACTGTCTATTAATGTCCAAAAGTCATTTTTACTGTCTAGATGAGTGTTGTGCTACTGTACACATACTTTAATCTCAAAAGGAGAATATGCATCTATCAATCATCCATCTTCATGCTGAAACCCAGACGCTTTCATGTTATAACACTTTCTACAGGCGCACGCACTTCCCCCCCCGGCGTGATTTTCTCTTCATCCATGTCTCCCCCTGCCACTAATTTGAGGTATTAACCCACCTCCGTCCTCCCATCCTCCTCTCCCTCAGCTACGACGCCCCATGCCGTGGTGAAACACAGTGATACCACTGCCCTCTCCAACGGCTTTGCTCTTCATCCATATTCCGTGCGGCACTGACACTCACCAACAAACCATGAGCATCTCGCTCTGACTCATTAAGCCTTCAGACAGACAGACTCACGCTCAGCTCTCTCTCTCTCTTACTCTCTCTCTATATTTATGCAGTGTTTTCTATAAGCTTCCCCATTTAATATCTATTTGCTACAGCTGCCCACACACTTGTTTATCAGTCTCTCTCTTCCTCCATGCCTCCCATCTCTACAGCCCATAATACCAGATATCCAAGGATGACCAGTCAGCCAAACCTCAAAGCAGTCACTCTAAGTTACTCTAACTGCATATATACAGTTAGACATGAGGTCCCACCCCATGAAAATCTTAAAATTCGCGGGAATACAGACGGATCGAACATTTCAACATGATTGCACCCCCCCAAGCTCAAATCTTTCCTACATCACAGAAAAAAAGCTAATAAAAATGTCAAAACAAAAACACAGCGATACATGGGATGAGACTCGATCAGCTCACTCCGTTTTTCAGAGTGACTATAATTTGTTATTGTATTAAAAGCCATGAATAAGCAAGACCACAAACATCAACTGGAAAAACAGGCAGATTTAAAAAAAAAAAAAAAAAAACTGAAAAAAAACCTGAAAAAATCTGAAAACTTTAACTTGTTCATTAAATCTCTTATTTTCAGTGAAATCCGGCGCTGCTGTAGGACCTCATTACCTCACACTGCATCTCACTTTTGAAACAAATCTCACTGCATCAAGCGGCTCGGATGTCGCATGTCAGGATCATCTAACTTCTCCGTTTACACAAGAGAGGGATGCATTTTTGTAGGACTCCATGTGTGCTCACGACTAAAAACCCCCCCCATATGATTAGTAAAGCCAAGATCGCACACACTGCTACCCAGAACCTCGGAGTACTCTCCCAGTCCAGTCATAACGATCTGGTTTATGGTACCGTCCACCATCCTTCCATATCCCCTGACCTGTCTGGCGCTGATAGGCGTTTTTATCTTTACTGGACACATCCTTGCTAAGGCTGACCCCCCCCCCCCACGGCTTGCTTACCGATTCGTAGGTGGTGACCACCTTCTTCAGCACGTCTGGGACCATGCCCTGGGGCTCCAGCGTGGGGTACTGGTCACTGAGGTTGAAGACCAGCAGAGGGCTGCCATCCGCGCCGGTTAGGTGGGCCGACAGGGCCAGGATGCACTGCATGAGGTTGGCCACTGCAGGCTGACCGCAAAGCTCCTTAAAGGGCACGATGGTGCTCTAGGGGGCGGAGCAGAGGGAGAGAGGGGGAGGGGCCAAGCCATCAGTCAAACTGCAGTGTCGTTTTTCATCTTGGACTCCACAGTGTGTGCATGAGGGAGAGAGAACGAACATGAAAGCACAGAGTACTGAAATTATTCAGACTGAAATTTACAACTGATAACCATTAAACCAATACCTAAAAATAAATAAATAATTAAAACCATCATACCAACCTCAACAGCCACGCACGCACACACACACACACACACACACACACACACACACACACACACACACACACACACACACACACACACACACACACACACACACACACACACACACACACACAGCTCTCGCTCTGTCCAGCCATGCCTGCGGGTGATTGTGTTTGTGTTCTGCATTGATTCAGTTGTGAAGCATTGATTCAGTCCCTCAATTCCCAAGCTGAAATTGACTAACTGGGGGGGGGGGGGGTAGCCCCCGTCCACCCGATTTGTGAGGAATTGAAAGGACACTCAATTCAATTTACGGTCTTCACTGTGCCGGGTGAGAAGCTCTTGTGTTTACATGCTACTTGCAGTGTTTTTTCTTCCACCGTGTAAAAACAGCGAGTTGTTCTCCCCCTCCTGCATCTGGACGCCCCCCCCCCAGCCCTTAACGAGCCTCCGTTAGATTCCTTCCTGAGATGAGTCTTTGCATCATCGCACTTCTCTCCTGCGAATCAGCAGCGGGTTACATTTCTGTAACTGGGCAGCGGGTTCCGGCAGGTTGGAGACGCTGAAGGCACCTGACATGCGATTATCACTGAAGCGTCTCGGCCCACAGCAGGGCGCCCCCGTGTGGCACATGCCGGTTCGTGCTCCCACCCGACAGCGACACAGGAACCTTCAGTCCTGGGCCACACATCCCATAATCATTTTCATTCAGACAGAGCAGAAACCAGCCTTTTCTGGATCATTGTCCACATTGTTAGTCACATTTTATTCCATACATAAAATAAAGTTTCTGAATCAGTATTCAACTTTTTGGCTTAAACTGAAAGATACGATGATTTCTAACAATATTTTGCCTGCATCAATAATAGACTAATTGTGGTTAATAGACATTACGCTGTTTCATAGCCTTTTTTAAATTTAATTCATAGCCTGCGTTTTTTAATTACAGGCATTTAAACTGCATTTTATAGCTGCATGCAGTGATTTGGCACGCGCCCCCCCCCAATCTCCATCCCCATCCCTTGTCCCCTCGGTGGAGGTGGTGGAAGGTCATTCCCCAGCCTGACTAATAAGCTGATCCGATAGGGCGTCATCGATCACGGCTATGAGCCCTGTCCTCAGCCTTGCCGTCCTCAGCTGGTTTTCTGTAAGATCTGGAGTGGGAACGCTGGATTTATGTCCAGTTCATGTCTGGTACTAATCTGGTGTAGATTTTCAAATACAGACTGTCCCCGACTTACAACTGGGTTCCATTACGACAGACGGGTCGTATGTCAAAATGTACAAGTCAGAATAGGATGACTGTGCCAACCAAGGTCAGAGAATGAGGCTGGGAGAAGCGAGAGAGACTGGGATGGTCACGCTGCTATACGGGACAGTACAGTACAGCACGATACTCTCCTAGGGCAACTATGTTGTGGTTAGCGGAGGGCAGTCGGCCAAAGTTCTTACACAGTTACATTCTTCCCCAGGTATAACTTGGGTAGCATGTACAGGCTGTCCTACATCACCTAGGTTGCACGATAGAGACAGTCTATATGGAGAGCAGTGGTGCAGTGGCACAGAGGGCGACACTGCAGCTTGACACCTTCCCGGTTTGAGGTGTTTGTGTCCCGTTCGTTGCTCTGTGCCACGAGTTGCTGTTGCTTCATCTGGATACGGCAAGACGGAGGCAGTTAGGCCAACTGGTGCCACTAAACTTCCCCATGGTGAGTGTGTCTGCCCTGTAATGGTTTACCAGCCCCTGCCCTGTGCTCCGGACCCACTGCGATCCTGAGGTTATGGATAATAACAGGGAAATAATGCAGGGAAATAAATCGACTATGTTTGCAGAGTCACAGCACTCCATTTATGGAGTTCAACCCGAACCAAAACAAGACTAAACGAACACAAGGCTCGGTGTTGCTTAACCGGCGGGCCGGAGCAAAAAGCCTTCCTCTGTGCCAAAAGATTTACGGGCATAAAAAAACTCTTTGTACTGAATAACAGCAGAGGGATGACATGTTCACAAAGAGAGGAGCAAGGGCGGGCGTTACCGCTCGTGCTGACACAGCGTTATCAGGGAAGGCAGCAGAGCACTAACAGCAAGGTAAAAACAGTGCAGTTTAAACAGGACCTGCAATGAGAGGGGGAATCCAGCTCAGCCAGTCTGTGTAAAAGCAACAGTGGCAATAATACATTATAACTCACATCACTTTTGTATTTATATTCCAAAAGACTTATGTATGGTCTCCTGTCACTTTTATTTGTGCTAGGCATGTGGGGGGGATGTATGAACAAACCAGATTGCAAGTTTTCAATTACAAAGAAAATGTCAGCTTGGATTTACAGTCACTTATTTAGGCGACGTTTTCATCCAGACTGACGTTCATTGTTGAGAGAGTGGGGGTCCAGGCCAGTCCCAGGATCAACTTCCTCCCTCGTTACAGCAGAACGCAGGACACGACCAGTTACCATTCTGCAGAAACCAGCCGAGGTTCCGGTCCATCCTGGGGCCCGGAGTCTGGAAGTTCAAGGCTACAACCCGGCAACCACACTTGCAGAAGTCCTGGGGATTCATGCTGCTCAAGTTCATTTTCATGGGGTTAAACTCGGCCTAAGAAATTCTACACAGTGCCCCCACTGTGCCCCATGCAGGCTGTCCCCAACTGGGACTCCAAGGGCCTTGCTGAAGGGCCCAAAGACGAAATCACTGCACACGGCATTAAAACCTTGTGGGTGTGAAGAGACGACTGCCTGTATGCAGCATTTTTACAAGTGATTCACTGAGCATGAAGACTGAAGGTGACGCCTCATTATAAACGTTCTGCTCACATTAATACAGCTAGAGCTGGGGGAGCCTTGAATTCTTCTGCACTTTTCATTGCACTCAGATGGCAGCTAAACCAAGACACTTAATGTTTTTACCTCCCTATTTAAAAGAGACAAGACATTTCTGTGCCGCCCTTATACTGGTGAGGAGAAGGAGGACATGCCGCTCGTCACGTCAGACACCTGCACCTCACTCGCCTCATCCAGCATGGCTGCACGGGCCTGACATGTGACACTGAAGCCGAGAACTACGGTGGCCCAGCTGTGACACACAGTGTCAGCTTTCATTTCTTCGTCGTCACGGCAGTTTAACAGGACGCGCCTCAATGCTCTCATGTGATCATCTCTAATAAATCGTGGGGAAACAGCGGATCATGCAAACTGGCATCAGACTCATCAGCTTCTCATTACGTTTGCTTCAGTTAATAATACATTTTACACACCAAAGCACCTTTAACTCAGTTACAGAATAACAATTTTCACTTGTATCCCTATGTGTGTGCAGATTTGTCTTGAAATCTTAGTGTGCTTGTCAATATATTAAACAATTCCCCCATCTTTGACCCAGGGGAGAGGATTACGTTCCATTCTTCTGGATAACCTTGACTTATGACCTCAAGCTTAAGCACAAAAACAGAAATCGGTCTCATTTGTACAGTTAAAATCAGGCTTTTCCACCGATCTCCCCCTGGACAGATCTGCCAGTCTCAATGTCTTCTCCTTGAGCAGCGAATCAACCAGTCACCCAGCTCTAACCAATATGCCACCACACTGGGCCGTTGCCGCTACCTGGAGTCCACCCTCTCCGGAGATGATTAGCAGTTAGCACAGGATCAGAAGCCTCGGAGATGTGATCATCCAGATCTGAAAATTCTTCCCACATTCCACGTAGCAACAAGAAAATCCTTCACCGATTCAGTCTTACTGCTCAGTAAGAATATACCCCCTTTCCCCCTTGAAGCAGACATACATTTCATTTTGTATATATTCTTTTCACGCGCAGTTAGCTTTATTAAACAACGCAAATGTTTTCAATGCTCACTTGATGTATTATTTTAATAAGAAAACGCTCTGAGAAACTTGTCAAGCTGAAACGAATGAGGCTAAGACTGAATGTTCCAGAAGGAGAAATCACATAAGGTGATAAGATGAAGTAGAATATTCCATTTCTGAATGAAACAGACAAATAAGAAGCAGCATCGCACCTCACACTGACTTCAAAACTTTCCTTAGTTCTCCTAACTTATTGGGACGGAGTGGTGGTTCTGAGGCTAGGGATCTGTGCTAGCAACTGGAAGGTTATTGGTTCAAATCCCGCGAATGCCCGGAGTGGTTCTACTCCATTGGGCCCTTGAGAAAGGCCCTCAACCTGCAATTGGGTCATCTTTGGTATCACATGAATCTACATCCAGCCCTATAAGGAGGTCCTCCAATTTACAAGGGATAACTTGGGGTTGGTGGCAGGATTGGCATTCTAGCCACTGGAAAACTCCTGTCCATTCGGACTAGTGTGGTGCTGAGGCATCACCCACCGCATGGCTGTACTCAGGTTCTCATCCCTGAGGTGGTTTGTTGTGTGGTGGGTGTGGTAACGTGCTGTAATCAGCGCATGCTCCTCACATCGCCATGCACTTCATGCAAGCACATGCATGTCCACACGAGCCCAGGCTTACCTGCATGTTCTCACGGAGGTCAGTAGCCTCTTTCAGCGGCTGCATGGCAGTCTTGAAGACCTCATCCACGGCTTTGATAACCAATATCCTCATCGTGGCATACTCCCGATTCCGCTTGGCTTTCCGCACAGACAGCCCCCGCTTATGTGGCTTGCCCCCACCCCGGCGGTTGGTGATGGCCACGTGGACAAACAGCCAGGCGTGGGGCAGCAAGTCGCCCGTGAGTGAATATAAGGGGACATGGCGAAAGCCAGGCTGGATGCACTCAAATGGGATGGTGTACTGTCCAATGAACTCGTCCCCAATGAAGTCGTCGTCCAACACAACAAACCGCACCATCGCTAGTTCCGGAAGGTTGATCTCAAACTCGAAGCTCTCGTCGAAGATGGGATTGTCGCCGTTCTGGTTGACCGTTTTCGTCTTCTGCTCAGCACAGTCAGCCGGAATACCGTGTATTTCCACGTAGACATAGGGGTCAACAACGTCCCCCTTGGCACCAGAGCCCTTAGGCTTGGGGAAGTTCTGCCCGCTGATGATCTTGATGTGGAAAAGCTGAGGCGACACACCGGGGACAGAGTCTTTCGAGTTCGCTCTGAAATAGGAAACTTCCTCTCTCATTATGGCAGGACGCAAGACGTAACCACAGTTGCCATTCTGCCGAAACCAGCCGATGTTCAGGTCCATCATGAGGCCCGGAGTCTGGAAGTTCATGGCTACAACCTGGCAGCCACACTTCCAGAAGTCCTGAGGGTTCATGTTGCTCGAGTCGATTCTCATGGGGCTTGGATACACTCGGGCTAAAAACTTCTTGTTATAGTTGACAAAGTCACCAGGGTGGTCGCTTGTGCAGCGGCTGGCGAAGGCCTCATTGAAAGAACAAAACTCCCAGTACTTTTGGCTCTGAAATGCAGCCTGGAAGTCCTTAAACGCAACAGATTTGCACAATGTCACCAAGTCAGAAAGCTCTTTTAAGAGCTGGAACCTTTTGGGTGGAGAAACATTTTGCTGCTCTCCCCCGTCGCTGTTCATCCTCTGTGACATCTCAGCCCCTTCATCCTCATCGGCCACGTCCCCTTCAGTGCCGGTGCAGTTCGCTGGCAATTTCTTACCCTTCAGCAAAATCTTTCCTTTCAGGTCAGAAGGAGATGGCAAGTAGCTCTCCTCTGCCTTCGGAGGATCAGTGTGGATTTTATCTCCCAAGATTTTTTTTAGGTGCTGGACCATCACCTTTTGTTGCTTTATTGAACAGTGGTTCTCCAAACAAAGAATCAGGGGGAAATCCGAGGCGACGAAAGCATAACGGTTGATGACGTCAATGACACTTCGGAAGACTATTTGCGATGTCATTGTGTGGCCGGTGTAAATCACTGGCTCGTTGTCCGGCCCGTCCCAGACATCCAGCTCCACGCTCCTGCAGCCCATCTTGAGAGCACGGATGTACCCTGTGATGTCAGAGGGGCCACGAAACTGGTCCTCAATTAGGTATGTATTGTGGGAAGAGTTGATGTAATAGTGAGAGAGGGGCTGGGTCATGTCCTGACATACCTTCTTGTGCTCAGGATCAAATATGTGGCACTCGGGTGACATGAGGTAATTGGTGAAGCCGTCTAGGGACAACCAACCATTCACACGACCTTCCTTCGAAGGCTCATACTTCAGTATCACCTCCAAGCTGGTTTCTTCACTGACCTGCACCATGCCTTGCTCTGCCTCCAGGAACCTCATCAAATCCTTGGTGTCCAGAAACTCCTTGTTGCTGGAGAACTGGACTAACAGGAAGTAAATCTCAGGTCGGGTGCAGAGGTCATGAAAGACTTCGATGAACTCCTCCTCAGTGACGTCACTCCTGATTTTGTCTTTGGCTTTGTGGAACTCCTTGAACTTCAGCTCGACTTTGATGTTTTTAACACCGGGATTAATGCGTTTGATCAAGTCAGTGGCCGAACTGAGACTGATCTCCTTGTCGTTACTGATGTCGGCAGCAGAGAAGATCTCGGACAGCCAAGAGGAGCGGAGGTTGTCCTGGCTGCTCTCAATCATGTCTAGCGTGTGCTTCCCGTAGGAAATCATATACCTAAGACCCGTAACCCAGATATTCGCCACATCCGCACTGTTTGCCACCAAGTCCAGGGACTCAAAGTTCTCCCCGTATATAATAGAGAATGCACAGTCCTCAGATATCTGATCGTAAACGCCATTGGCTCGGAAGATGTCCGTGTTCTTTCCTGTTCGCACCTCCTTGATGGACTTGACGTCAATCTTGGCTTTTTCTGACTCTTTCTTAGAGGGCTCCCACCTGAGGGACTGCATGTCAGCCTCCAGGAGGAAGTACCGGTGGTAGACTCGAGAGTTGGAGCGCACCTTCTTCAGCTCGGAGCCCTCCACCATGGCGTTGATGCAATCGCTGGCGCTGCTGATCTTCTTCTCTGTGGGCATGCTGCTGAAGGAGACAGTCTTCTTCCTTTCCCTGCGCTGCCTCGAACCGTCCTGTCAAATGCAGAAGGACAGCAAAAAGTGAGCAGAAGTGAAGGCTGGATGGACCCCTGGGTTGCTCGCAGGGTGGCAGTCAAAATTTTGAAATTTCAAACGTCTTTATTACGTTTGAATCAGGCCAAGCTAATACAAATATAAAGATGTACTGCCTGTTTTATAACAAGCTAGACTTTCAGAAGAAGCACATCATGAAACCATCTGGACAACTCAACACCCACATTTTGCAATTTGATGTTACATTCCAATCGTGATTATAATGTGCCATTAATAATTATTCCTAGCATAAACTTTTGTTTAAAATACAAGCATTAATTAAACCATAATAATCAATAGTCCATTATCGAGAAAAAGCGTTTGTGTTTAAATCCATTCACCCTTTAATGGCAAAAAACATTGCTGATGTAAAAGTCTGTCCAACAGAAATGCAAAAAGTGAGAATGAAAAGTGCAGGTTTCAGCGGTGGGGGGCAGTTCAGCTGATTGGTTTGGGGGGGGGGCAGAGGAAATGAACAGTGATGCAAAAAGGAATGTAAGTGAACATAAACTTTGCAGTGTGGGAGATGAAAGGTTTCCCTACCAGCAGGGGACAATAGGTCACCATCTTTGTTTATAGGGCTAATTAGAGTGCAGTTGGCAGCTCGAGCTGGAGTTGGGTGCGGGAGGAGGCGAGAGGAGGCGAGAGGAGGCGGGAGGACACACTCAGATGAGACGCCCCACCAAGCCTTAGTTCCACGACCTCCCACAAGCCCCAGTTACACGACAAAGCCAGCCTGCCTGACGACAGCACTGCAACATTACACACTGCCACAAGCATCATGAGACAGTTTTGAATGTTTAAATATCAAATTATGATCCTGCCCACTGACTTCTGCTTCAACATCTAGCAAAAAGATCAGGATTTTTTATTTTTTTTTAAAAGCTTTTTAAACCTCTCGAGGTTCAGTTCTTCAAATGGCAAATGAACCCAAATGAACCACCAGGGGGCACTGTAGTTAAGGTTACTCGCTTACAACGATTAGTCCCTTGTAAGATAATTAACCTTAGACTCCCCCAGTGGATGAAGCCTGTGTCATGTCCTATATCTGGAAACAGAAGAGGCTCCAATATAAAATCAGAAATTTGACATCTTACTGTATTCCAAAACCGCAACCTGGTAACAAGAGACACAAACAATATCCTCAGGCCTACAGCTGCAGCTCGAAATCAGAAATGGGGGCAGAAACGGCTTTGCACCGCCCCGCAGAACACCCAGCTGCAGCGGGGCCCCCTCTCAGGATAAATGCACGAGTTACAGAGCTACATGTGAATGTACAGAGCAGTTTGAGCAGATGCTGTCTGATAGCTTGCGTGTCAACTTTGTGAAAACGCAAAACCTCGTAAAACGATGGGGCTGAAACCGCTCACAGCACGGACACAAGTTCTCCAGGATTCTCCAAGGGGTTAGAGGTGCCTCCTGACGGGTGTGCAGTGCGCCTGTTTTCTCCTCAGCTCACAGGGTCACAGTAAAAATGCAGCTTCACCTGCCCTAACTGCAATTCCTAAAGGCTCCGGGAAAACGCCAGGATGCAGCTACTGCACCTTCCAGAAAAAAATAATAACCGTTTACTAGGAAGATGCAGCTCGGCGTCCGGGGTGTCGTACGAGTGAGGCGAGTGCGGTCGATTCAGCGAAGCTCACAATTTGTGTCGCAAACAGGAAGCCAGCGAGAGAAGGTGCGTTTCCGTTAGCGGGCAGCTGACTCCACATGCCAAGCTGTGTCAGATCCGTGAGAACGGCCCAGAGCTCGATGGCGAGCTGGAGGATTTGCCATGATAAACGTCCTTGTCTGGGCCTGTAAACTCCGTTCGGTTTGCGCACATCCACGCACAAACACCCAGACCTTGCGCTTCACTGCATTTACCCTCTACACAGTATGTTCCCATAATCCTACATCGGTAGTTTTTTTTCTTCCTGCAGCTCCACTGCACCAACAACACAAAGGTCATGGGTTCAAATCCCAGGGAGAACACACAAATCATAACCCTTTACTGTAAGTCGCTTTGGATAAAAGCGTCAGATAGATAAATTAAACGCAAATATTAAGAGGGGGTTGCCAGGGAGTTTAAGGGTGTGTCCCTCATTGTGTGTCCCTGCACTGCTAACAATACAAACACTGTTCATCTGAAAAGGATGGGGAGACTAAAGGAGGGGCTGAATACCCGCCGTGGGGGACCAACCAGAAGGACATCGGGTCAGAAGAAGTCGATAAAGTGTCCAATATCAAATAAGATCCCCTGTGTGGGCAGGCGGATGGATGGATGGATGATTCACACAAGGTAACATTCCCTCCCTGTCCAAAAATCCTCAAGACCTAAAGGGAAACTAAAGCCAGCAGGAGTAGTGCAGTGCTTGACCCCCCCCCCCCCCCCAAAGAGGGCTGTTACTTAGCAAAACAAAACTGCTAACTGTAGAGAACGCATGATTCACTCAAGCTCATACAGCCTCCAGCTGCTGCCGAAAGATGATCTCGATTCAGATCTAAGCTAGCATTCGAGACATATACAACCTGCCAGCATCACGGGGGATCTGGACCTACCTGAGGTGACCTGGGACCATAGGTTCTGACCTCAGCTGCCATCTGAGGACAGGAGCACGACCCTCCGGCACACAGATCAGGCACTGATCCGAACTGCGTATGCGCGTGTCCGGCCGCCGCGGCCTGCCTTACCGCGTCCACCTTATCCCGCCGATTGACGACCCAGGGCTTCCGGCTACAGCAGGTGGATTTTCACCCCAGACCTTCGGGTCACCCTTCCCACACTTCCCGAATCCGGGGAAGAGGGGACGTTACCCCTCGACCGCATTAACAGGCGTGACGGCAAGGCGAGGCGATGACTACTTTCACCCGGAAAAGGGGGGGGGGGGGGGGGGGGCTTTCAAAGCTGCCAAGGTCTGGCTACAAAACAAAAAGCAAGCAAAAGGATAAGCAAAAAGTTGTATTTACTCTATTTGCTTACGAAAGAAAAAAACTGACAAAAACCCAAAGTGTGACTGAGCATAATCTCAGTCTAGAAGGGATTATTTCCCCAGTCAGCATAAGACTGAAATGCCTCCCCAGCACATTTGGCATAAATGTTCCCGGGATAGATGGTCAATGTTCGGAAAGTGTGATGGAGCACCTCGGGGCTACGAGTCCTGCTGAAGAGCTCAGTGATGACATCACCATCCGACTCTGGGACTTGAACCATCAACCCTCCGATCACAGGTACGACATCCTAATCCACAGAGCCACACACTGCAGGACATCATCACATGTCAATTCAAGACTGATTCGTGGGCGACTCCAGGATGGGAGAGGGAACAGGACTAAACAGTACTTACAGAATGTTGGGCAGTTACTATGGAAACAACCCTAAGCCATGCCCCATATCAGGGACATCGAGGACGGGGGGATAAGAGAACGCCGAGGGGCTGGGCAAGTCCACTAGGGTGCAACTGCTAAAATGTGCAAATTATTTTGGGTGAAAAAGTTCCCACTAAGCAAAAAGAAGTCAAACGCGGATTCCCTGGTACATCGTGTCCTTGGTGCCTGGGTGCCAGCTGGCTTGGCAGCGCCCGAGCCGCCCGCAGGGCAGGATGAGGCAGCCGAGGAAGAGACGGGTGGGGTCCCTCCTGGGTGGGGTCCGCGGCCCACATCCATCACCGGTGACATTTCCATGGCACTGAATGTTTAATTATGGATATATTTGTATCGGACTATAATCAACCCCCCCCCCAATGGATTCTAATTAAAGTTCGATCCTAAAAGCAAAACTGAGATGTAGGTCATTAGCTGCAGAGCACTTTGATGCTCTAATTAACAGAGGTGGAGGGAGCGCCTGGGGTCCTCGAGGCTAGTGGATCGCGGAAGGCTGTCGATGGACGTGGCGGCCGGTGGCAGTCGCTCCCTGGTTTAGGGCTAAACCAACCATTCTGGAAAGAAAAGAAAGTGAAACCTACCGGGGCAGAGGGGCAGGGAACAAACACACGGCATGGCGCTGCGGGCGAACGAGGAAGAGGAGCGCACCCCGAGAAAGAATCCAAAACACGCAGCTTGCATCTCTCGCTTTTTTTTTTAAATCACGCCGAGAATTCAGCGCACACTGCAGGTCTCACTCACAGCTGACAACTGAGGAACCCATCCAGGGAGACCCCTGTGCATTCTGGGATAGCTCACCAAGAGCCTATACTGGATAAGTAGTTACGCTAGATGCATTTTATAGGTAATATGGAGTATTTGAAATGATTTTATGCCTTTATTTAAAACAAAGAATATGAAGATCGGTGTGTTTATGGGGGGGCTCTGTGGGAGGCGATCGGTCATGTACGCTAGCTGACTGACAAGCGCAGGTCTGCTGCAAAGGAGCCTGCCCTCTGCGTTCACCAAAGTCCGCTCCCAGTGATGGAGCCAAAAACGCCCCTTCCTCCATCTCTGCAGGTAAATCGGAAGCTGCTCCATTTTCGCAATTTAGTTGGCGGTATGACGCAACGAGCATTATGGGTAAAATAAAAATAATAAATGGAATCAGTGGACGAGGTGTCCTGGTGTCTCGTACTGCATCCTCCCTCCCTGTCAAGTGTTGGGGAAGGTTTACGACTGCTGGCAGGGACCTGGGATAAGAACCCTAAACCACCATGGGCTGACCACACCCACAGGAAGTGATGTAAGGGCACTGTTACAGTACGCGAGCAAGTTTAGACATTACCACCACCAGTGATAGAAGGTATATAATTTTAGTGGCTGCCATGTGACAGTAGACACCTGTGGCTCCTCCATCACTGCCCCCCCACCAGTGTGGAGCTGTCCTCACTCGCAGTGGTGTGCAGTGGCTCTCACCCGCCCTGGCTCTTCCATGTCAGGGCGCAGTGCTACAGAGGCCGGCCACACCCACGTCCCTCCTTCCCATCTGCGTGTCATTGGTGCTGCTGCACCAAAGTGAAGCGTCTCACCTGCCAGTTTCCTGGCTCCTCCTCCAAACCCACCCCCCCTTCTCCGCTCCCTCACCCACCACGTCCACTGTGCGACGGAACGCTGACTGGGAGATCCTCGGGTGTGAGCAGTCGGTGTAGCGGCACCGGGGGGCTGTGCAACTCGCACAAACACGAGTCTCAGTCACGAAATATCAGACTTACTGCTGCCAACTTCGGATTATCCGCAAGTTCAGATAACAAGGCGTTGTCGTGCTCAATTTGACACCTCCTGTGCTTCCCCGACCTGCACTGTCATCTGGGGGATGCTCCCGGGACCGGCTGGGCCGTTATCGGACCTGCCCCTGCGTTTCCAAGCCATTTGGGTCAACAACTTCCGGTAAAGTCACCACATGTTCGAGCTGTGGAGGAGAGCGAGGCCGAGTCTGACGAGCGCGTTAGCGATGGAGTGCAGGCAGCCAATCAGACGTCTCTGCTGAACCGCGACCACCTTACAAGAAAATCTGAGGCAACGCGGACCGCCAGAAATGCACAACTCACTGCGTGTTCAACCGGCCATCATCCAGGTCATCAACCCCACGCAGGGTCACATGATCACAGGTATGTGTACACCCTAGACAGGATGTCTGTCCCATGTACGAGTTCAACGGGTCTGACTGCATGTCCTTGGACTGCAGGATGAACGCACACCACACGGGGAGAACATGCAAATTGCAGAAGCACAGCGGGAGGGGTGGGAATCAAACCCCCTGCCCTAGAGGCACGACGTGACCCACTGAGCCACCATGCTGCCCCATATCCCCCACAAATGAGGGAGTCTTTTAAAGCACTAATTATCTCCCCCCCTTTTCCTTCCATGTTTTTTTTTTTAAGACACCCCAGAGCGGTTCATGATTCCTACCCAGATTAACATACAGTTATGTTAAAAGATAAAATAGATAAAATAGACATGCAGATATTAATGAAATATGCATTTTCTACACACATTTCCATCAGGGTCACGTGGTCAGGAGTACTGTTTACCAGGAGGCCCCATTAAAACACTGAAAGCCCCCACACACACACTGCCTCACACTGGTCACAGTGAGCAATTACTACAAAAGTTTCACTACTGACGGGTCCATTCATTTAGTCTGACAAAATCCTTAAAAATCACTTTGAATCCTTCTGCAAGTTTCCTGCAGTGCGTCTTCCTTTCATGCTGTCTGTGGCCAACTGACCTCCACTTATGAATATTCACATCTCTGTTACTTTAATGCTCAACTTCAAGGGAGAGAAATAACCCTAAAACAGACATTCATTAGTGTTTCATGGAGGTGCAGTTTCTCCTACAGGCCTCTGGGGGCAGAGTCCTTCCCTGACACTTTTTTAAACCATTTGCATAATCTATGAACACCATATCAAAACAAGTGAACTGTCCTACTATTCGTGTAAAAGGTTCAAATGACAGTAAACATGAAGGTTAACATCTTGCGCTTAGTCACCGCCCCCCTTAAAAAAAAATTCACAGGATTCATTTGCACCTCCCGCCTCACGTGCGGCATAGACAGGCCGGTACCAGGACCACACCGCGTCTGCTACTCCGTATAAATTATTCAGCGGGATACAGAAATGTCAACCCGGGGAGCAGCACCCTGACATTTCATCGCGTTTCGCATGTGCAGCCGTTCAGACGCCCACGTCGCCATCTCCTGCGAGGAGGAGCACGGAGGCCTGAGCCGCAGGCCGGAGAAGCGAAATGCAGCTGGTCGCATTTAGACCTCAGAGGGAACAGCATGATGGAGCCGACCTTCTGGGAGACCAATGAAGTCCTGAGAACGACGTGCACACACGCACACGCACGCACACGCACACACACACACGCTGATGCCTACGCGGCTCGCGTGCCTCATCACTGCCGACATGTTTTCCCGCCAAACAGTGAAAAAGCAACAGCATCCAACCGCGTCGCCCATATGAATAATTTAGAGAGCACTACAGCCAGCCTCCACCTGCTGTTGGAGATTAATCCTTCAGGTAAAGTGCTTTGCCGTGATACACAGTAATTACCTCACAGATGGCTGTTGGGAGCGAGGACAGGGCGAACCCATCACCACAGACCGAGGGACACCGTTATCAGAAGCGAGCAAGACCACCAACCGAACACAGTAAATTTCTTATAAGAACCTGTCAGGATGTTCAAACATCCTGAATGAAACATTCCAATCAGAACATTCTTAGCAGTCGTGACCAGCCAATCAGCTGCGCTGTCGTTGCAGCCAAGCAAATAAGCTACTGATTAGGCACAGGCAGAAACGGTAGTGAGCACATCAGGTGTGGTGCACTCTCACAACCCGATCAAGCTTGGGAGGCCGCAGAATCGAGATGTGAACCTATCTGCCGCCACATTCTGAAAGGAATGGATTCCTCTCTGGGAAACTTCAGAAGGACAGGAGGACTTTGGAATCAGACGCAGGAACGGACTAATTAAGATTTTCGTGAACTAATTAGGCGAGTCTCATTACTCGTTTCCGCAGGACACTTCTGACGTGATGAGACAGGGCGGTGAGTGCAGGGCAACAGCACCGCGCCTGCAAGTGGCTGAACGTGTGACAGCAACCAGCATTCAGGGTGTGTGTCACTTAGCATGCTAACAATCACTCGCTGTGAACAAGACTCCGTATCATTTTTCCTCCGAGTGACTCAACACGCTTCTCTTAACACTCTCGCGCTGACGGCAGTTTCATGGTTTATTTTTTTTAAACCTGTATTTACGACGACGGAAAGGCAACGCCTACTCCTTTCAGAGCCGAGATAATTCTACCTTGCCGAGCTGCAAGTTCCCAAAGCTGCCGTCGTATCGCGAGCCACAGGGGCGGGCTACCGTGCGCCCCCTGGGGCTAACCCCCCGCTACCAGTGACAATTCATACCCCCCCAACCCACCACCAAGGAGGTAGCCAACATCACCAAGCTCTTACAGTAGCGTTAATTCCCGCAAACCGGATTGCATTTCGCCATCCTCCACTCCGGCTCGAGACAGTAACCAGCGAGTATCACATCCTTAAATTGTGAACTAGTGCAATGTCACTGTTTACATGATTATCCTCACATCCTATTTTACCCGCCTATTTTTAACCAACATATCATCTCCTGCATTCATGTCTATTGCCGTTTCACATCTGATCTCAGGGTTAACGGCCGCCAGAATTATTACGCCTGGGTGCAATATGACAGTATGACCAAGCAGGTCCTGACAGACACCTCAGACATTCATCTTTCAACGGAAGCTGAAGTCGATTCGGGTTTCACCATGGACACAGCCCTCATACCATGAGGAAGGAAGGGGCTCGCAGAGCAGGCCGTGCTACCGGGGCTGAGCCCAAATCCGATGCTGCACACCAGTTTTTGTTGGATTCCGACTCGAAAGTATTACAAGAAAGAGTGAATAACCAGAGCCTGCGGATATGCAGACAGGGGGTGTCGCACCCCCCTGAGGGGTCTGCAAAAACCTCACTCTGATCTCCTCCGAATGGGACATTTATGTGGCGAGGGGGGGGCTCCATCCTGGGTCCCATCTGCCTCCAACACGGAGCCACAGAAGACCCAGGTCCATGTTTTGAGCATCTGACTGAAGCATGTTTGAACCTGCAGCTCTGTGTGCAAGACTTACAGGACACACCCCACAGCGTCTACATTTATACAAACCACCCCGTTTCCTACCCAATCATCATGCCCCTGGTTCTTACTCCACCCCCCTAACCTTCTCTCTGGCCCCCCGCGGGGTGACACCTCACACAGCCGGGTCTGGCCCACAGCCAAACAGAAAAGGCATGTGTTACGTGCGGGGGGGGGCATGTGTTACGCGTGGTACGGTCACCGACACACCATCAGCACCAAAGCACCATACAAACACTAATGTGGTGTAATGTGAACATCAATCCCGGCTAAAGAGCTTTAAAACGCAACATTGACTCATTTCTTATACAGCTGGCTGGCAGGAGGCAGGACGGCGGCCCAGCAGGCACCAGACACCTCTCACCTCCAGGGTCCAGGGTTTGAATCCCATCCCGGCTCAGATTGTGCGCGTGTGTGTTCTGCCTACAAGCCACAGACATACAATTAGGCTAATCACCGCTTCTAAATCGAGCGTGTGCACAGTCATGGACTGGCATCCCATCCCTTGGGACCAATGCAACACTCCCATAACCCTGCCTTGAATAAACAGTTGGACAGATACAACTCGATGCAAGATACTATTAAATTATCCGAACACAATAATGCCATTTACAAATATTTTTAAAAGCTGATCATTTCCAACAAGCTTTATCCCTCCGTTTGAAAGAATACACTCGACATCTATTCACTTGAAAACACTGGTGTTCTAATTAAAAGCAGTCAATGTATTGCTGATAATAAACACCCAACCCTCACATGCTTGATACTAACAGGGTGTAGCTAACAGACAGAGCTGGCTGTGGGGGAAATTCATGCTGCTGCATCCAAATGACAGTGCAACGCGAGAGTCCAACCACTCACCCCCCCAGATAAATACATTTGCAAAATAAGAGTACATCTCATTTTCAATAAATTATCAAGCACCACATTTTCAAATATAAACTTTACAATATTTAATTTTATTGAATTTAATATATAGTCGAACAACATTTGAATGCCGCATCGCGACAAAAAACATGAAAGTTAAGCCCCGGCGAAATGCGGTTTTGGACAAATGTAATTGGAAACAGCTGCTAATTGTCGACAAATCGCAAGATGCTTTTAATTCTGCCGCACACACCTGTGGGACGCATTAAACGCGGCGTCTTTGTGACGCTGCGGATGCTAAGTGTGTGTTTGCTTACTCCCTTCTGCAATTTATTTTCACGCACAGGATTTTTAAAAATAAATGACGATAAATCTTTTTCCCCTTTTTTAACTCTCTGCTGCTGGGATGTTTCGGGCCTCTGCACGAGGCGCTTTTAATACATAATCGACGTTTCATTTCTGTGTCGGCGGAACCACAAAGCATTGCCGCGGTACCGACTTCCCACTGCCCGTTGTCATGGTTTCAGGAGCTGAGGAGGGAGGACATCCACGAGAGCTGGGAATGTGATGTAAACACCAGCACGTGAACAGGAATTCACTCTCCCACTACTGGCGACAGGTCAGACCAGACAGGTACACAAGCTCTAAACTCCCAACCATGCGACTCTGGAGACAAACTGACAAGTATTGCGCGAATTGCGACACACACACTGAAGCTGACGCATTCTGACCGCCTTTGGGTGCCCTGAACACGACTGGCATCCGGAGACGACGACGTCTACAGCTGAAAAACAAAATGATGTAAAAATAACTCTCTCCAGACGCCCTTGTACCCGAGGGTGCTTGTTCCTTCGGCCGGTAAACACGTCGTCAGGGAATCAAATCACACTGAAGATCGAGCATCTTTTCAGACACCTGCCAGGAGTGGCTTTGAAAATTCCAAATGCAGTAAAAATACGGGCCGCCAATATCATGCCTCACAAAGACCTTTACCTGAGCGTAAAAGGGGAACACGAGCCCCCCACCATGTCAGAAGCGGGCTGGACCACACTGCTGGTCCTGAAGAAGGTACCAAACCAGATCTCACCTCCGGGGTGGTGACCAAAGCAGCAGACAGAAATGACCTTCCACCCGGCTTGACACGAAAACCTGAAATTTGAAATTCCAAACACTTGCATAACATACGCAGCGTTAATCTGCTGGCTTCTGCCATCTGAGAGATAACAGCCAAACAGCAGTTGAGATATAAAAAAATACCACACAGGGGGCAGAACTCTGTTCATTCACACCAAGAGAAGACCCTTTGTTGACACCTGAAGCCAGAAGAGATTAATTCGACATATGGTCTTCTCTGCCCGGAGTGGGGGGGGGTCATTACCATCACTGTCCCTTTCTCAAAAATAACCCTGATCTTGCAAAATGTCCTGGCCACCCCGAAGCGGAGGGATTCAAGTGGAGATTCGAAGCTGAACACGTTGCTCCGTCTGGGGTTCAAGACGACAAAGTGGAGGCTGGGATTTGGAATCAATGCCAAAAATACATAGAAATAAAAACAGCCCCCAGTGGACTAATGTCATACGACAACCACCAGATCTAAGCTGGCAGGGGAACTGAGTAACACGGATACCGTTATGAAACATGTGTGATAATCGGAGAGGGAGCGGGGGCTCGCGATCCCCGGATGGTATCCGGAGAAACAGACCGCAGAGAATCCCGCATGCGTCCAGACAGCAGCCTCCGTGTCCCTGAAAGGTCTGCGTGTTCTGGGGGGTCATTTCGTTACAAGTAATGGGCCTAGACAATGATGATTAAGGACGATACAAAATGAGATGCAAAGGGTCTCTCCCTTGATGCCATGGCGCCACCTGGGACACAGACACCCCCCACTCCACTTTACCTGCCTCTCATCCTCATCCTCCGAAACGCTGCTCCAGAATAACTCACGGCATCAGCCAGACCACCCTCCCCCCAAAATCACCAGTAAGGTGCATACATCCAGCGGCAACCGGACCCAGCACAGCCAGGAAGAGGCACGCTGAACTTTCTGCAGAGGACGGCCACGATAACTTGACTCCCCAAGCCAGTCTATACCATAATAATCACTGTCAGCCCTCAGGTCCCCAGAATATGATTCCAATTCTCGTTTGTGATCACACATCTATAGAGCGTGGTCACAAGTTCGTAAACGGCAGGGCAGCTGGCAGAGACCACAGAAAGGGAGGGACCGGAAATGGAAGGGCTGGGGGGCTCCGCTCACAAGGGCATGAAAGCAGCACACACACAGGGGGGTAGGGACAAAAGAATTAATCATTCAGCGTTAAATAAAAAATTTAATAAATAAAAATATCAGAGAAGCAATTTTCCACAGATAAGAATAATATTTCTATAGACCAATCGTAACTTCACTCAACAAAAGTATGTTTAAAATGAAATATAAAACAGACCGAAAAGTCTTGTCAGATCTGCACAGACAGGTGAAAGAGAGGGGGGGGGCTGTGTGTGTGTGTGTGTGTGTGTGTGTGCGTGTGTGTGTGTGTGTGCGTGCGTGTGTGTGTATCATCTTTCAGCATCTGGCCAGTTGCTTCACCTGCACCCTGTCCGGGAAGGTTGCACAACTGAGCCACAAACAGTGGGCAATTAATCTGAGGCTCCGATAGCCACGCTGGTCAGGCGAGGGCCGAACGTTCGGATAAATCCGGGATTCATTACGCTCCTCTGAGGCAACAACGCTAATTGGTACACTTTCTCCAAACGATCGCCATCTCCTTTCTGCGTGTCGTCGCATGGCGAAGGGGGGGGGGGGGGGGTCAGCAACCCATCTCTCACTGGTGTTTGATCCAGGGTTCAGGCGAAGTGTGGGGGGGTGAGGGGGCATCCTGGTTGACGGCGTTACCCACAGCCACATGTGGCCCACTAATATAGCACCAGGGCACCGCCAGGCCACTTCCTTTCACCACGATCGAGACAAATCCACAGATGACGGACGGCCCTGAGAGCCGAGGCCGCATCCGAAGCGTTCCGCCATCTTATTTGCTACGTCACAATTTTCTGGGGTGCAAGCCCAGAACCACCCGGGCGCCTCTTGGCATGCGCCGGCCTGAACGGGCGTCGTATCTGTTAGAAAACATGCCTCGACGAAAGCGCTGTAGCTGCCCTAGCAGCCGCGGTTACAGACTTCACCGGAGTGGCGACACATCCGCCAAGAACCAGGAGCGAATCTGCGGAACGCGGAACACGGAACGCATCTCCTGTGTAACAATGCAAAAACAGATATACAGATCAGAAGTCATGCTTGGTGCAGAAATTAAACACATGATGTGAGAGGATAATACACGGCACCCCCCCCCCCAAACCCCACACCCCTTCCTCTGGTTTGGGGCTTGTGCAACACCCAAAACAGCTTCCTCTATTACTTGCCAGCTAGGGTTTGGCTCCATTTCTTAAGCATATACCTTCTCCCTAACAGCTGCACAATGCAACTCATACATTACTCCCATCCATCAAAAACGCAATGTTAGGACTTCATTGGTCAATTCGTTTCCTAATAACAGACACTCAGAGACACACAGGAACCAGAAGGTGTTCGTCTCCATCAGCAGAACATAACCTGACCGTGTCGACAATGCAGAGAGGGGGGGGGCAGCCCAGCCGGACAGATCCATCAGAGGTTTTAAATTAAGTACGAGCGAGGATGTGAATCCCAAGTCAATATCACACTCTATAAGGTGTCCGGCTCTTTGGCGGCACTCCAAGGTTAAACTGAACAGCTAAGGTCACATGTAATACTGCAATTTAAGCCTAAACTAAACCTGACAGAGAGGTGTGAGGGGGAAAAGAGCCCATTTTCACCACAAATCCTGCTCTATTTCAGGACAAAATCTATTCTCTAATGTCTCCTTTTTACATTCGTCTTCAGCCAGCACCAATAGTCAGTCAGACACATGCTTCCAGCGTGACAAACCAGCATTTCCGCGAGTGTGGTTTTACTGGTAAGTGCCCGATGTGTCCTGGAACCTGCACTGTGATTGTGGAGAAATTCAGTGCTTTCGGTCCCTGTCACTGCGCAGATATTCCACCCACTGCGATCTCCAGAAAAGCACACAGCCCACACTGAGGCAGCTTGAGCACCATGCAGGAAAAGCCGATCGCTCGGAAAGAAACGCAGGGCAGACACGATCGCAAGACAGACAGACAGACGTAGCAAAACCTCGAGAGATCAATAGCACCTAAACTGAAAGGCCCCCAAGCATGACTGAGGGGGCTGGGAACTCCTCAGATCTCCACTTCAGGGTCTGGTCATACTGGGAATGGCCAGGGAAGACAACCCACTTTTAACCTTGAATGAAATAATCGTAGAAAAATAACACACATTCTAGTCATTTCCAGAACCTCTGCCAAGTCAAGTCACCTGATCAAAAGTGAAAGGTCAGAGGATTTTTACCTGCCAACTTTACCCAATGTCTCCCCCATAAGTCGGTAACCACAACAGTGTTGGTTCGCCAAAGGAGGTTTGTCTGTTTTGCAGGTGTCACTAAGGTGTATCTAGGTCAACATTAACGGCGACCGGCAGCAGCTTCCATACTGCACTGCAGGCCGCAGACTGTTCGCTTCGGAATGGAAGTTCGATAGTGAAATTGAAAGAAGGAAAAAAAAAAAAAAAGATATTTCTTTGATAAAGATGTCTCGTACACAGGAGGAGCCAACGAACGTCTCACCACAGGAAAGAGAGCTAACGTGACATTTCCTGCTCTTAACGCTCACTGACAATGAAAGAATCAAATTAGAACAAAAAAAAAAACTCAAAGGACAGGTAGAACCACAAAACAGCTACTCGAGTTTTAGTTTAAAAAAAAAGAAAGACTGAGCTAGCTGTCGTAATGTTACCGTAACACAGGAAAAGCTACCAGGCCAGGAAGGATAACAATCTGCTCGGCGGGCCGAACGAAGAGCATAGCAAGTGTCATGCCATCCTAAGCTGCCATGCAGGGGGCAGACAACCTCCACCCAGCCCGCCAGACCACAGGTGGCAAAATCGAGGAGGGGGGAGCAAACTACCATCCCTTACTAACCCAAAACATACAGGCCCCTGTTAAACTGTCTTGCTGAGCACACAGAATTACTATTTGACATTTACAAACCCACAGTCCAATATGTCCTTTACATCCCTTATCAGGACTCAATTCAAAGCACTTCATCTGCCGAGACGGACGAGGTGACGTTCCACACGTTCCGAACCACTAGAACCGTTCCGACTGCCTCCTCGTTCTCAGCGCACCGATACCTTTTGCCCATAAGGAAGAGTCACCAAGAACCAAAACAGTCATTCAGATCGTCGTCTCGATCTAATCATTTTCCCCTTTAGGTTCTGCAAAAGTCATTAGTGAGAATTTTAGAAAGGTTATCTAAAGAGAATCACCCATGTGGTCTGAGACGGTTGAAGATTTGGGTCTATCTGTCACTTCCACCTTTACTGCAGATCTCACACACAGAAAAAGCTATACTTCTCATTTTCAGTTTTATATCGTTTCATAGACGCGTGGTAGTTCAGTTTACGTTTGTTCATTGCTTGCTAAGCACTTGGACGGCTGAATTAAATAACCCACGCATAGACTACCCGCTTTCACAGTTGTCACTTAGCTGCACGTGAAACGATCGCGCTTGAATGTCAATGAGTTACAGCTCAGCAAAAGTGTGTATGCCCTGCAATGGGCCGGCTTCTGGACCCAGATGTACCCCCAACCTTGGATCTTGTTGCCTGAGAGACTCCAGACCCCCCCCTCGCAACAGAGCCCAATCGTTTCATAAGAACGAAGGACATTCTCAGAAGATATCTTTACAGCTTTGAACAACGCTATCTTTTGACTAGAAACCCAGCCGAAATCCCCAACGCTCCTAAGCTCAAGCAAAAAAATATTACCAACATTATAGCATCAACATGAATTGTACTCAGTCCCTTGTTAACCACTAAACGTCACCCTCCACTTTAGAGAGATTTTTTTGCACACATGACACTTCTCAACCTCCAGAGTGCGGGTTTATTGCAATCATGCAAGCTAACATGCGTATCTGCAGCAGAACATATAAACCAGTTGTGTGGAGAGAAAAAAAAGGCTAGAAAACTGAAAGCAGAATTACAATTTAAGCTGTCATCTGACAGAAGGGATGTTTCCAAAAAAAGACGCATTTACTAGCAGGGAAAAGGCTGCGAGAGCAATAATGCAATAATGATCACAGGTGAGAGCACAAGGTGATCAGTGTAAGGGAACACGTGATCGGTGGCACAAAAGAGCAGTATGGATCATCCAAAGTGTCCTCCTTCTGTGTTCCTTACCTTAATAATACTGCTTCGCCGAGGTATTTCCGATTTGGCGTCCGGGCCCGAGGCAGAGGTATTGACCTCCCTGACTGCCGGGCTGTCGGGTCCCGGAGATCCGGGGCCAAGCGTGCTGGGCAACCCACAGTTCCCGTTCGAGACGGAGCCCTCGAGGCACGTCTCGCCGCCGGGCACGCCACCCGTCCTCACTGCAACCGGCTGCGGAGGGGGCGCCCGGACGCATTCCGCTGCGGGCTCCGCCATGGGGACCGACGCGGGAGTCGGATCTCTTCTGGGTGGACTGGAGCGGCTTTGCTGGTTCCGGAGCGGACTGGGATCAGCGCGGCGATGGGGCGGTCATGCAGCTTTAGGCGGCTGACGGCTCTCGGTGTCCGCGGTTCGCTCCCTCGCTGGCCGGCCAGGCGTGCGACGAGACAGCGGGCGTATGCGAGCCTGCGGCTACTCCCATCTGCGAGTCATCGTCTGCACGCCGTCATCGCGGCCAGCGTTCGCCTTTTGTTACAAAGTTGCCGAAAAAGTATCCGCCGTGGCTGCAAACGCTGAAGTCGCATTACAGTCCCTATATCATCCTGAACGCTGTCACAAAAAACAAAAGGGGAAACTGACCATTAAACTGATGCACCAACAAATCTGACACGGCTAGCAATAAAATCTCACCTCCACTAGTAAAAACGAGCTAGTCGGGCTACGGAGGAAGTGTCATGCCCACGGCTTTGCTAACCAATTCAGCCGTGGTTGTACTCGCCTAGCTAGTCGGAGGAGCCTCGACGGAACCCAGCACCCATGGCGAGGCAGTAAAATCCCCCCCGGTCCAGGAAAAGCCTGAGAGTCTCCACCCCGCGAAGTGTCCGCGGATCAGCAGACAACGCACTTTTCACCTGTTTTTTTTTTCGATAACTGGTTAGTACGTGTTAGTACGACCCCCTCCAAGCACGTGTCTGCTCATAAATGGGTATTAAAATATATTACATATAATACGATGCGTCAACAGGTCCAAATGCATCCGAAACTTCAGTATTTTTTTGCAAAAAAAAAGAGAGAGAAACTGAAAATGCAAGTTAAATCGACGGGAAAAAAACGTAACCGTTCAGGCATAACCAGACACCTCGACTACCCACCGCGGCTCATTCCAGTAGGCAGCTTTAGTCGCGTCTGCAGAAAGCCGGAGGTGCAGCGGCAGTGTCGCGGATTCGCGCTCGGCGTCGACACGACGAACAAAGCGAATTCAAGCGGGGCTACAGCCGCTTCCTCAAAGCAGCCCTGGTAGAGAAGAGGCGCCTAGCCGCCGCCTCACAGCCCGAGCCGCACGGCCACACACCCCGAGCCGGAGCAAACATCTCACCGTCAGTCAAGCCGCGCAGACGGCGCCCATTGGAGAAGCGCTCGCGTGCCACCGCCTTTCGGAAGGGGGCGGCTCACCAAAACCCTCCTTTTTCTCTACTTGCGATCCCCGATCGTAATAAAAAAACACCTAAGGCTGCAAATAAGATGTCAATCAAGCGACAGCTCTGGACAGAATTGGCTTCAATCCGCCGAGGCACGCCCGAGGGGGGGGGGGGGGGCGTGCTCATAAATCAAATCTGATTGTGCAAATATTCAGCAGTGAAAATGACACACCCACGGTACGTGATACTTCAAATACAGATAAAACACATTACGCTTAATTAAAATAGTATGTATTTAAACATTTAATTAACATTTTAAGTAGCAAACACAAAACGCAGTCAGTTACTGTAGATTTAAGATATAATCCTATTAATCTAGTAACAAAGGAACCCATTTTTATAACATGACAACTGCTATACCTTGAATAGGCCAAAAGTTTCTATATTGAAATGAAATATTCCAAAATCTGCAATACAATTGTACCATTTAATTTATATATCGATATTCTTGATTTATACATCTCACTTACAGAAGACGTGTTCTAAATAACAAAAATCCATCTTAAACGATAGAATAAACTATAGCTTATTCAGTATTTTTATATCACTTTTTTTTGCTATGCAAGCCGCTTTAATGGCGAAGAAACGCTATATATCGCGTGAGCAAAAGTTGTGAGTTTGAAGTATGAACCGTTTTTACACACCAGGGTTGGCAAAGTGTGTAAATGTCAGACAGAAAATGATGAAGTGTAACATTTACAGTCCTGTACAGTAGCCTAGAATAATGAAAGGTTATGTACAAGAGATGCGAACCGGGGAGAATATTAGCTGATAGGGTGGGTGGATTGTCTGAAGCAATAATAAGCGAACTGTGTGATGGATGGATGGATGGATGGATGGATGGATGGATGGATGAATGGAATAACATGATTTACCTTCAAAAACACGTTTTCACGTTATTATCCACATACTGGGAAATATTATTTGGGTGAGTAAAAGTGAAGTAAACAATGCTTTGTAATACCTGTCTGAAGGAGTAACTCCGGTCCTTCAGAAGCTGTCCCTGGTCTTTGTATTCTTACAGTGACGATTCTCATTCGCCACGATATATTTTCAAATGTGTCAACACCGAATTTCGGTACGATTACGAATAACTGCACTTGTAAGTTTAGATGTATTTTCTACTCAAATCAAGCTGTTCGTATTTATTGTTTATTTGTCAGATCACTGATTTATTGCCCCACGAACAATTTAAATGCTGAAAGTCCGATATAAATATAAAATTAATAACTGGAATGAGCAATATCAAAGACAATGGAGTTCCAACACTGCTTGGACCACTAAAACACACATAGAACAATATCTAAGCGATTCAGACTATAACTATTGATAGATTTTTATGTTAAACGTTTAGTTGACTGTAAAGTCATTACAATGAAACCCAATGAAATGTAATTGTTTTATGTTGGAAAACCAGCAAAAATTGTACCAGAACACCCTAAGTGTAATTAATGCAATGTTACATTGTTTTTAATTTCTATAAAAATATATCATGTGTCCTTTGACAATGTAGGCATAATTCCTAAAGCCTGTCATTGTAACTTAAATATATGGTCTGTTCTGATGATGGTTGAATAACTTCCCGTCCTCTAACATACAAAGGTTTTCACTCGTTCCGGGATGTGGCGACAGTTATGTGACAGCGACATCTGTCGGCCAGCTAATGTTGCTGCACAACCTTAAAACGCGTTCGGTCACAATAAAAACAAACTTGAGCTCAGCATATTAACATTAAAGATAAAACCGAGATAGATAGATTAGAAAGCAAAAACTTCGTGGTAATCTAATACAAGTGGTTCGACTAATTAGGCTACAGGCATAATGCCGAAAAGTAGCCGATCGTACCACTCCACTTTGTGCAATAATGTCCCCCTTTAAAATATGATTTGAAACTGAACGAAGAAAGCTGACACAAATGCATTACATACGTTTTTCTTTCGAATTTCGTAACAACGAAAATTAAAACTTTTTAAAGTGGCGTTATGGGATTATTACTACTAGAACACACGAACGACGGAAATTGCGTGCAACGCTCAGAACGTCTACAAACTAAAGCACAATAGAATTACATAACGAAATATGTGCATGCGATTATGTGCAGCACATTATTGCAGTTTAAGGGAGTGCGTAAGTAAACCATTGCGCAATCGTCAATGCACACATTGTACTTCCGCGTATGATTCTGTGATTAATTAGCTTTAGAAAACAAACGTGTATATAATATATTTGTCACTGTATATTTTCCGTATTGAATGAACACTGAAAGAAACTTTATCAAACAGACATAATTGTATTCACACTAATATAAATATTGTCAAAGAACTGACAAACGATATATCAAACAAACGAACAGGCCGCTCTAGTACTGCTGTGTGGATGCCTTTATCTGGGAAAGGCTATTTTCTACGGTGTGATACATTTTGAACAGAGCGGATCGAGATTACCCTAATATCTCTGCAGAATAAAAATGTCGACCAATAAATACTTTGGAAGAAATACAGTTGAAACTTCACATTGCACCACTGTGAAATAATCCCATACGTGAGCGATATGTTTACCCCTAATACAATATGTGTCGACTCCTGTGAAGGCATTTTACGAAGTTATTTCTCCAAGCAATACTTTTTCATGTAGAAACTGCCGGAGTCTGACAATACGGGTGTAACACGTTAATCAATAATTGTGACAGGAAGATTTAGGGCGTGACACTGAGGGATTCTATATCCAGTGGAATAGATTAATAAAAAAGAATCAGACCAGGCCCTGTACATTCAATAATTAAGTGTGCAGTTGAACGCTTTTCCAGACGAGAAAGGGGGTGCCGGCCGGACACCATCTCATGGTCTGCAGTGCCTCTGGGAGGCGTCTGGGGCCTCTGCGCAGTGGTTTCACTGGTCTGCACTTATCTTTCCTGGCTTCAGTGCCCCTCCCTCCCCTTAAATCCCACCCACCCCACTTCAAGCATCATTGCCGACCAGAGACAAGGACAAATGAGGCCATCTTAAATCCCATTCATCAATATGCAGTGTCGTAGCCTGGATTTACATAAAACCTTTATTCATAAATGCCCAGTACAAGTTGACTAACTATAACTTGTAAAATCTTAAAATTTTAGAGTAGATTATGCTTGTGCCCCCAATGGGAATATGGAATTTTAAGTAGTGATGGGGGGGGGGGGGGGAATCATGTTTGGATTACTGCCCATTGTTGCTGGACAGTCAAACATAATGCCGACCAACGAAACAACCAGTGATAAGTGATCCACACCATTCTGTGTAACGCTATGGCTCTCTGGATTCAAAACCTCATTTCCCCCATCACTGGCTTTACTCATCATTATATGCAAACCTTAATCCAATTACACACTAGGGTGAATACACGCAGTGAAATAACGGTTAGTGTGAGATGCACTGAGAATAATTTCATCATCAATCCATCTTCCATAACCACTTATCCAGAACAGAGTAACAGAGAACCTAGCACCTATTCCAGGACGTGCAAGGCACAAGGTCCAACTGAAATCCCATGCAATATGAATGTGGCCGTTTGCAGCCTAACATTTCAAGGGAGCCAGTGCTCGGACACTTACAATCATAACCCCGCACTGCACACATACCCCGTTTGCAGTTGTTTCTCTCTTTGTGAAGCGTTTTGCCCACATGACACACAGTTAGCTGCCAGGATACACTGGGCTCACAGAAAATGTCGGGACACTTAATTTAATAAAAAATATTACAAATGTATTGATTTTTTTTTAACAAAACATCCATCACATTAGAAGCAACCAGTGGTTTTAAGTAAAAAAAAAGTTCAAATAATAATAAATTGAAGCTGCAATCTAGAGTGGTCACGACTGCTCGATTAAACTGGGCTACTCGATTATTTAAAAGAATCGATTAAAATTTTCCTCCTCGATTACTCGGCAATATGCCGAAAGGTTGATCCAGGTCCAAAGAAAGAGCAGAAGCATCATTTGTGTGGAAGCACCTCAGATTAAAAGGGAATGAGAACGCAGTCGTCTGTCAGTATTGCAGAGCAGAATTTAAACATCAGGACTGCAAAGCAAATACACCTTATAAGAAGACATTCAGGTTTGACGGACTCACCCAGTAATGCGAGATTAGATATGCCTTAGATCTGTGCCATTTAGCTTCTCGGAGTAGCCTAGCCTGTCTTTGTCATCACTTTGACTTAGTTTATGTTGCTTATTATGATTCCTGTATGTCAAAATAATCGCTGCTAAAACAAAGGAAACCCTGTCACTTTGCCACATCACTTTACATAATACGCTACACAATAATCAATTAACATAGATTATTTTTTGTTCCCATATTGCGTGTTTTGAATAGGCCGGAACGACACTAGAAAAAGATCACATTGCAATATTTAGGAGTTGAAAGTTTACTATATAGCCAAATATAGAACTTATCTACCTTTAACTTACACCATATTGCCAAAAGTATTGGGACACCCCTCCCAAATCATTTAATTCAGGTGTTCCAATCATTCCATAGCCACAGGTGTGTAAAATTGGACAATTTCATGTTCCCAACTTTGTGGGAACCGTTTGGGGACGGCCCCTTCCTGTTCCAACATGACTGCGCACCAGTGCACAAAGCAAGGTCCATAAGGACATGGATGAGCGAGTCTGGTGTGGAGGAACTTAACTGGCCGGCACCTCGACCCGATAGAACACGTTTGGGATGAATTAGAGCGCAGACTACGAGCCAGACCTTCTCGTCCAACATCAGTGCCTGACCTCACAAATGCTCTCCTGGAAGAATGGTCAAAAATTCCCATAAACACACTCCTACACCTTGTGGACAGCCTTCCCAGAAGAGCTGAAGATGTTATAGCTGCAAAGGGTGGGCCGACTCCATACTAAAGCATATGTATTAAGAATGGGCTGTCATTAAAGTTCATGTTAAATTAGATGTCCCAATACTTTTGGCAATATAGTATATCTGCCAACAGAGTCTGTCAAATAATTTGGTGTTGCAGAGACACAAAACAGTAGCAACTAATCCCACTTAACACAAACTTGCTTTTGTTCAGCATCATCAGCTCCTGTTGGCTTTTCTCCTCTTCACTCATTTTCTGCTCAATTTCTCAGAAACGCGCCACACCGTCGATATATCATTCCAACGGGATGAAAATGACATGGTTGTCTCAGGCATGCGATACTCATGCAAAAGCAGCGGCGGTAAACTTTAGACTGATTTTTCAAATCGATACTAGATGATGCTGAAAAGGCACCATCATTAAAACTGTGAAGCTTGCTAAGTTCGGTTTCCTGTGAATGTTTTAGCACAATGTAACGATTGCATGTACATGAAATGCCATATTGATACTAACATCACTCACCATAATAGTCTGCTATGACTCATCAGATTAATCAGTAGGTTACTTGCTTATTAATATAATCGATAGTGACAGTCCTACCCAAATTATAGTTCCAAAAGAGCTGTTCTAAGTTAAACAGTTAATTGGCGAGCAATCTCATTGGGTGCTTTTTAATTAGCAACACTTTTTCAATAATATAAATCACCGAACATTAGTGTTTAGTATCCCTTTGGGACCCAGGGACTACAATTGTAATTAAGAGCAAAATGACAGGAACAGAACTGAATGAGTCGGTCAAAAAATTATGAGACTTATGTCTGTGCGAAAGGCTGATATGTTAAACATGGCTTGTCAATGGGTTTCAGTTGTGAAACCAATAAATCTACATTTACAGAATTAAGCAGGTGTCCAAAGACTTTCTGTGAGCACTGTATATCTGATGAGTAAAACACGCTATTACACTCCTTCTTCCTCTCTGTTTAACACTTTTTAAATTAACCGAGAGTGATTTATTTCATAAGTACTATTAGCCAATTATCAGGCATGCAGGAATAAATAGAATTAATAGCAGACACGTTACTACTGAAACCCTTGATTAATGTCATCTTTAGTGGAATCAGATTACACCCAAGGGTTATTAGTAAAGAATCGAGCTACAGAATGTTTTAAAAATGTGTTTGCAGTGATGCATGTTGAGCATTCTGGCACAGAACTGCTGCCATGCAAAGTACTGGTGGCAGCTCACTGTGATGATGTTACTTCCGGAAACAGAAGAGAAAGTTTTAGCTGCTAATAATAGCACTAATACTACTAGTGTTATTCTGGATGGATGGATGTCAATACACTTATATCCTCTGCAGGCTTTACCCCCACCTTGTGCCATGCACTTTACATTTCCTGGGATAGACTCCAGGCCCCCTAAAGACCCTGACCAGAATAATATTCTTGGACGATGGATCGATAGCTCAGTGGATGAACGAGAGCAGATGTATAAGAGTATTTCCAACACAGCACCTTTAAAGTGTTTAAGACAGCAGCAACAATCAAAATTTTTGTTGGCCTGTAGTTAGACGGTATTCGCCACCGAAAAGGTATCATGGCCTACATTTGGGATTAATTTATCTTTAGAAGAAGAAATGTTTGATCATTCAGATTTACTATATTCTTATTTTGCATAAAGTTCATACATAGACAATATTTTTAACAGGTTACAGCAGGGTTTCTCAACCTTTCCGAACATACAGCCTGGCTATTCATCATTTCGCCAGCTCCCTGGTATAGAACATGGATGCATGGGTTTTATCACGATAATTTATCCCATATTAGTCGATACTGACATCTATCGCGATGTAATTCAGTTCAGTATTTTCTTACGTCAAATCTCCATTTTTGCTGAAAAATCCTTTGGAATTGCCCTTAAACAAATTCAGCATACACAGAATAGAACAGACTGCGGATGGAAATCTAATTTTAATAAATCAGACTTTTTGTTGTAGGACGTAACAGTAAAAAACGCCCATAGTTACTGTATTTTTTCTCTGACTGCCTCGCTGTTCCTTCCAGGAAACAGGATTTACTTTGCCGTTAGATGTGTCGCCCTTACCATAGTAAAATAAACTACGATGCCCCATTGTTAACCAATACGGGGCGCGAATTGTCTCTGATTTATTCAGATTTTAAGTGAAAAGCCTAGTTGCAGGTGTCTTTGACTGTAAACACTTGCATTCTGCATCTTGCACTTTAAGTCCGTGATTCGGGTAGGGAGATAAATGCACAGTATTTCCTATTTTAGTTGACACGAGACTAGCTATTAATCACACAACAGCAGCCTGATGCGCGTTCCATTACATTACCAGCACAGCAGCATAGGGGGCGCGCTACTGCTCAACCAAACTTCCAGTGTCTTTTATGAGGGTAGGTTGACCCTTTTTAAAAGAAAACCATCCTATTGGTTGTAATTGCGTTCGTTTCTGTGATATGATAGGCTGGTATGTGCTATCAAGAAGCGTCCCTAACTGGCTGTTTATCAAAGGTTCTCATTTTCTTTCTATTTAAATTTTGCAGGATTGTCAAGTCTGATGATTTTGGCGTGACACAGGCAAGAAATCTCACGGCAAATCTATATTATTCAATTATAAGCCTAAAATTATACACGTAAAAAGCGTTGGGGGTAGTTTGCAAACCCGACCTACAGTCTATTTATAAAGTAATAACCTCGTACATACATGTAAATGCGGAGGTGGAGATTTCAGGTCCAGAAAATAAAAATCCAGGTCAGGATTTTGTTTCAACCAACCAGTTGAGCATAAAGAGTCACAGTCACAGAGGACTCAACTGGTTGGTTGAAACAAAATCTTGGTCTGGATCTGTACTCACTGGACCTGAAATCCCCCCTCTGTGTAAATGTTTGTGCAGACTTGTCTGGAATTGAAAATCTCACGCCAACCAATTGGCCAAAGTTAGCAACCCTGTGTAACAATTCCTTATGACACATGGTCCTAAAATACATTAACAAAAATAATTAGCCACATTAACTTCCTCCGTAATTTATGCGGTTTTTAAGGTTGAACACTTTTTAAATTAACCGAGAGTGATTTCATGGCGACGATTCCATTCACCGCCCCCTGCCCTGACAGGGATGACCAGTCTCTACATCCATTCTCTATCACTAAAATAACAAGAGTCATGTCATGCAATTTTATAATTTTTTAGATATAAAAATGTATAGTAGACTCCAGTACAGGTAAAATCAATTACGCAGAGGGGATCACTAATTAAGCCATGCAGCTGACGGAAAAGCCACCTACCCCGAGTTAATTTTTGGGTTTTTCCTAATTAGGATGAAAACCTGCAGGGCGGTACCGGGCTCTTGCTCTTCGGTCGGGTTCGGGACGGCGGCCTTCCTTAGGGCGAGAAAATATAGTTTTATGCGTGGCTGAGAGTGATTAATTTATTCTGTTTTAACGGTTTTAGAATAAAAATGGTGAGTGTTTGCGGATCAACTGTAGATGAGTATTTATAATAAAAGAGGGAGACTTCATTAAGCGGGAAGGGGGGTGGTGATGGAGGCCAGCATGGCGCGGCTGCTTCACTGCGGGTTTATGCACCTGTAGAGTCAAACCCAAAGTAGTGGCACTTCAGTGCGGTTAAAGGTTGCTGGCTCCATGTTTCGGCCTAGATGTTGCTCCGTGGATCCGTGCACATGGCCGGTGGAGGGGCATTGGCAAGCCCGAAGCGTTCATTGTCACCCCGAATGGAGGTGGTGTGTGTGTAATATATATCTGTGTGTATGTATATATTCATCATTGTAAAACAACGAAAGGAAAATGGTGACTGTCTGAGTTCAACAAACGGCGATGGATTAGCGTCGTTTTCCCTGCGTAGATGGTCAGTCCAGTTCAGTAAATAATTTTATACGAGGGTAGGTAAGTAAGCAAATGTATAGTTAGGTGGGTAACAGTTTGGGTCCCTGATGCAAAGCTAGGGCGCCTTTCTGCCCTCGCAGTTTGTGCCGATATGGCCGGCAGCCTTGACCTGGGTGGTTGTCTCTCTCTTTTTCCTCTTAACTGTATTTCTTAATGCATTTTAAGGAAATCCGTAATTAAAACTGTATTTCTTAATTGTTTTCATTTTAAGCAAATCCATAAAGCTAGAAATGGGGCTCAGACGTTGCCTTCGTTGAAACTGTCAAACGGATACATTTTACCCGAAGGTAAACTGACGCCCAACACGCTCTTCGTCGGTGGGATCGACATGAAGGTGGGTGCGCGCCGGCGTTTGGGCGCTGCGGGTCCGGCCTTGCGGCCTAAGCACCACGTTAAGCTCTCTGGGTCTGCAGGTGGATGAAAATGAGATCAAAGAATTCTTCGCAAGATACGGCACTGTCAAGGAGGTGAAGATCATCACCTACCGTGGTGGCATATGCAAGGGGTGAGTGCTTGGCTAAGAGGTCACATTAATGTTGCTTGTACCTGGAGGATGTACGTTGTTTTGAGGAAACTGGTGAGGATCTAGGATTCGCTCGATTAGCGGACCAGAGCGCTTGTGTTTGCTTTCCAGTGAACTTCCATTCAACGTGTCCGTTTCCCCTCTTAAGGTACGGCTTTGTGTCCTTCAGTGAAGATGTGGACATCCAGACCATTGTTGAAGTAAGACTGGTGGCGGAGAATGTGGGAGGGCGGCACGAACGTGTCTGCGTGATTATAACCTGTGCATTTTAATCATGTCCCGGTTACCAGCAACAGATCAATTTTAAAGGGAGGAAACTCAAGTTGGGCCCTGCGATCATGAAGGAGCGAAGCTCGCGTGAGTCGCCCCTCTGATGGTCCTCTTACTTTTTGTCAGTCCTTATTCTGGGGTCCATTGACCCCAGTAGCACTTCCTGTACGAACAAACCAACCGTGCTGGTCTCTACTAGACCATCCCATTAGCACCAAGGTCAGTTGGACTGATATCACATTTCTTCTAGATAAACCTTCACTTCTATGTTCTGCAAGACCTCTTAACTGGCCACAACTTCTTGAAATGTTCAGGGCCTCCACATTCCCTGGCAGTTTTCTGAGCCAGACAGGATTTAGCTTGATGTCTTGCCTTACGCCCTGTAATTTCTGGCTCAGGAGTCGCGAAAACCGGGCATCGAATAAACGGTATATAAGTGACTCTATTGTTCTCTGTCAATTTCAGGCTCAATGCAGTCCCACCTGGTAGGACCCTCCCCATGGATGACCCCATCCTCTTATGTATACTGCAGCTGCGGTATGCCTGTAGGCAGCAATCCGCCACAGCCCCCAACTGTGCTAAACGGAGGTGGTCCGTACGTCCAGGTACCCCCACTGCCTTCCCCGCTCCACAGAGCACCAGACCAGTGATGCAGTGCCTCTCTTATAGGCGATTTAATGTGGCGTCTACCTACAGAAGGTCTCTGCATAATGCTGTTTGCTTCTTAATCTTGCTGTTCGGTTTTCGTAAGCGGTTCAGAAAATGAGCCGTATGAGGATGCGTGGGGGTAACGGAAAGGGGGTTTTACCCAGGCCTGCGTGGCAACGGGCGCGGTCACCCAGCCCCACTCTGGGTTTCTAGCTGCGGCGGCACATGTGATATGTAGACGTTAGCATTTAAGAAGAAAGTATGGTTGAGATTGCTCTCAAAAAATCATTCTTGGCAGGATGCGAGTTGCCTTTATCCAGAGTAAGGTGTCTTTCCCCCCCCCCCCCCCCCACCCCCATTTCCAAAACTCAGCCGTATTCGTATTCAAGTCTCCCAGGAGTGATGATTCCACCGATGCCCTTGAGCTACTCTCAAACCGCATATGCATATCAGGTAAAGGTTCCTCCTGCTTTGCTCTCGTTTCAGTGAACCCCCTCCAGGGTACTGATAAACCTGTGGGTAGATGTTCCAGGATATGTGTGTTTGTCTGTGTCTGTCTCTGCAAAGAGCGGCCTTTTAAACTGGGGGGGGGCAGACGGTCTACATTTTTGCTCCCTGCCATCTCCAGGACAAAATTGCAGGATGGACAAAATTTGTTTGTATTTACCTCTTAAAATATGACAGTGATCACTCAGTATTAGTGTTTTAATAGATGAGATCTCAAGATTATTATGCAACAGCTTAGATTTAAATATTTTTGGTTTAAAAAAAAAAAGTCAAGATTCTAATGTGACTCGTTAGCACCGACTCGTATCTGATTTTGGATAGTAGACAAATGGTGTTGGCAAGGCTTTTTGCAGAGGTGTGTGGGGTGGGGTGGGTCCAGATTGCAGAGGCAGAGATCTCACCTTGTGCCCTTCTCCCAGTACGCCTCTCCACACTGGTCTGGAGAGCAGATGACACGGCTCGTCAATCAGGTGAGCGATTTCCTCAAGGGCCAATTAACCACACGGCCTGTGTGTGACAGGCTCTGGACTGAAATGAGCAACTCTGAGTAATTATGGCAGAATTGCAATACACACAGCTTTGGAATTGTTATACGGGGTGTATGACAGCTCTTATCTATTTAAATGTATAGACACTCCTTTACTTACGAATGAGACGCATTCCGAATGGCCGTTCGTAACTTGAAAAGTTTGTAAGTCGTTATTCAACATCATTTTAAGGCTATACGCAAGTACAAAGAACTAGGATGGTGGGAGTAGCGGCCAGAAGTCGTACTAGGTGGAATTGGCGGACAAAGAAATTGATGTTGCGGACAGGAAATGGGAGCCCAATGAACACAATTGGGACTTAGTCATCTTCATTTGTATGTCAAAGTTCGTAAGTAGAGGAGTGTCTGTTCATCTTGGCTGTGATCTTACATTTTGACTGGTATGGAATTTTTCTTTCAATGAATTTAGAGGTTTGATTACGATTATATAAAGTCTGTTCATTTCTCCAGTTTGGGTTATACTAGACTGGCTTGGTGCAATTTCTTTGTTGACCACTAGAGAGCAATGTTGATTAACATCTAACTGACGGAAAGTATATTATCTGAATTTTGCGGTTCTAGCAACAAATTCTTTGTCTCACTAGTTCCTTGTCCAGTGTTATTTGGAAAACGGATTTTGTGTAGCTAGGCTCTCTCTTTTTTGTTTTGAAGGGCATGTAACCATTGAGTCTGATTCTTGCTATGGCAGAACTCGGAGTTAGTCAGCGTTCTCGTTTTATTTAATCGGTAGATGCAGCTTTGCGAATGAAATCATTCCTCTGTGCCCATATGCAGCATGTATAAGATCTTATGGCCTCTGGTGCACGGGGTGGATATGCGATCTGTACACTTCATAAAATGTGACGTTATTTTGGTCAAAAAGAATAGCCCTTCAGCTTGGATGATGCGTATCGTGTAGTGAGGCTCCTGACCTTTTCCTGTATTAATCCGCAGTTTCGTGACGCCGTTTTGGCTCTGGTCCGTGTTCACACAATTTGCACGATCGGCGTGTGGCCGTAGTGCCGCCCGGTGAGGCTGAGCCTGGCCCAGTGCCCCCCTAACATGTGACGCGCCCTTTTCCAGAACTGTGTGGATTGTGGAGTCCAAACGCTGCTGACACTCCTGTAGCGGAGCCCTTCCACTTCTGAGGCGAGTATTTCGAAATGAACATAACATCCCTCTTAATTTTGAAGGGAGTTTTTTTTTTTTTTTTTCTTTTCTTATTTCTCTCCCCCCTCTTCCTAATGGGTGCCTTTTATAAACACGCTGAATGTAATAATTTGGCTCCCTGGGCTGAATTGATTAAATGTGAGGTCCTGGAAAAAAGGCCTTTTCCATAATCTTTTAATGGTGCACATTATGTGCAGTTGTATGGGGGTCTCTGTCTCCCTTTGATTGGATTTAACTGGGAGGTGGAGCTTCAGCATGTCTTGCAGGGCTCCTGAACCATATCTAATGTGCCCTTCATGTCCTGAGTTGCCGCATCACAGCCCTGATGTGACTGGAGGCCTTGCCAGGGAATTGCAGTGGTTATGATTTGCATAATAAATGTACTTAATAAATGGTTATAAAAGTACTCAACAAATGACTGGCAAGCCTAGTTATCGTTAGTCATTGGGTCTTATTGCAATGCATCCTCCAATGGGGGGGGGGGGGGGGGGCTTGGGTTGAGTGGGGATTATGGATTTCAGGAAGATGATTTGTTGAGAAGCTGGAGAGCTTCCCAGTGGGTGTTCCTTAAAGGCATGTGTAGGATGAGGGACGTGGTTGTAGTGTCCGGTGAGGTCCTTCTGTCTGGGGGTGGGCTTGTGCTGGACCCGTCCCGTGGGAGTCCAGTGTGCGGTTCTCCAACGCTGTTTTTCTTTACGCAGTGAAGTATCACCCCAAGAATGGCGCTTGGCATCGCTTCTGCGGGACCCAGGAGTGACTCATCAGGCTGTTAGTCCGATGGAACCATTTTTAAGAACTTCATGTGGAACTTGGAGGGTGGAAGCCCTTTCCCAAAGTTGGTTTTCCCGTCTCCCACTTAAGATTTATCGTGTGCTAATTCCCCCCTTTCTGTCCCCTCTTGACTTTTAAAACCACCTTTTTTGTGATTGAATTTCTTCGTCTTAACTCCTCCTCCTTAAGTGCTCTCTGGTGTTTATATACATGTATGTAAATAAGATCCTTATTGATGTGATGAAGCCACATTGCAGAATTGATTCTCGAGCTAAAATTTGACGCCTGTTCCCGAGCATCTGAGCAAAGGCTGTCGGCGGTTCGTCCCCCTGCTGGATTAACTGACATAATGAATGTGCTACTTCATCCGAGTCGTTCGCTCTTTGCCACGTTTGAACTTGGATATATAAGCAACTAAAGGTTTTTCCACTGGTCTGACCATCACTGACCCTCATTTTGTCGCTCTTTGGAGCCGTATTTTACAGCACTGATCACGCGAGTGTTTCTTGTTCTCTCCACGCTTATTGCTTGCTGTTTCTCAGATACAGATTGAGCTCTTGTATCCAAAATAAGTAATTGTATCCATTCAGGGCACCTTCCATTGCCATGGGGTCTTGCTACAGCGGTTTCTCGCAAGTGAACAAAGCAGACACTCTGTTAGTTTTTGACTCTGGCTAGTCACCTTATTTATTTTTTTTTTATTTTCCTCTCACGTTTGACACTTTGAAGGTTCATTCTGTTTGCACTTAAATGTTTGTTCAAGTTCCGTTAGTGTTTTGCTGTGTTTTTTTTTGATGTGAAATCATTTTCGTGGGGGTGACGTCGTGCACTCGTTGGCCGGGCTGTTCACACGTGTCTGTGGCACCGGTGCTAATCTCTGGGTAACGGTTGCAGTATTAAGAAGCAGAAATTGTGTGTGTGACCAGTTTGTCGTCGACGTGAATGCCCGTTTGGGGGGGGGGGGGGGTGTCTCATCGCGAGAGTTTGGGCTCGGCGTCTGCAGCCTCCCAGTCAGCTCTGTGTTCCATGTTGTGGATTTTGACCAAAAGTGGAGGGAAGAATGATTGATTTGATTGAAATAGAATTTTCCCTGCATCTGCATTTGGAGTTAAGTAGTGACCGTTGAGGGCACTGTCTCTCGTGTTTACGTTGCTGTGATTTGTTCTTTTCACGGAAAAAATAAAAAATAAAGGTTGGGTTTTCTTTTTAAGAAGATGTGCAATAAAGTTGAGTTAGAATTTTGAAGAAATTGTTTTTTTTTTTTTTTTTTTTTCCCAACCCCCCCTGGGGGGTTTACTAATGGAATGTGGTCAGTCTGTAGTCTGGCATTGTAATTGAATAAGAAGCACAATTAAAACAGCTTTAATACCTGTATTGTGTAATTCTCATTCGTGTGTTGGTGCTCCCATGTGTGTGGAAGGGGGGGGGGGGCACTTAAGCACACACTCCACTCATGAATTTTTATTTTCTTATTCGAACCCTGAATTCAGGGTATGTGGGTATTTTGCGAAGCTCAGATTACTTGTGAATAGATTTTTTTTTGCCCTGTCAGGTTATTAATGGGCTGAAGTTCTACCAAATTTTTGCATCTAAGTTAAGATCCAGTTATCCTTCACCAACCTGCACGTGGAGAGGGGCGGGGCTTATTCTCCAGTGGTGTTTGGGTTTTTAAAACGCACACAACCGCTCATATTCTAATATTCCGGTTCAGTATGGCAGCAGCCTGAACGTTTTGTGGTAGTAAAAAAAATAAAATTAGGCTTTGAAAGTCGGTTGGTTTGGATTTACCCTGTACTATCAGGTGCTGCTTCTTTTGAGCAAGTCGGGTGGGTTAAAGGTCACGGTCGTGCCTAGTTCCTTGCCACCATTCCCCTTTGAAGTGAATAAAATGTAAAAAAAAAAAAGTAACTTCCCCTCTAATCAATGTCAGAACACACTTATGGGAGTTTCACTTACACAAAACTGTTCTGAGGGCAGAAGGGAAAGTGATTGGTTCAGAGAGTGAGCCAATTAGCTTATGAAGGAGGTGTGTCCAAATGCTTGTAGGAGGCAGGACCAGCCAATCATGTTTTGTGTCCACTTCCTCTAGTTGCTTGGACCCACCTCCTTTACAGTCTGGTTATTTCTCTGAACCAATCATTTTCCCTTCTGTCCTCAGAAAATTTTTGTGTAAAACTGCCATGAGCCAGTGTTATAACATAGATTTTTTTTCTTTGTATTTTCTGCAGTATGTATGTGTGTGTGTGAATGAATGTCGTATGTCTGTGTGTGTGTGTGTGTGTGTGTGTGTGTACTGTGTACAAGCTACTGGATTTCTTTCTGGATAAATAAAGTATCTCTATCTAATGGAGAGGAAGTTGTTGTTTTACTCTGCACTCTGTGTTTACCTGTCAAAGTAAAATCTTTCCCCGGTTGTGGTGAAACTCGGCATGTTGGTGCGTTTCCTGTCGTTCCTGGCAAACGGCCAGCGGCTGACCTTCAGATCCCGGCTGTTAACCGGGGCTCTCTGTGTTCACGTGACCCTGGTATAGCACCCATTTGCCTGCTGGTAAACCTGTGCGACCACGGTGCGGGGGCTGGTTACTGCGACAGCTGGGACCCCCCCCCTCACAGGCTGCTAGGCCTGAATAATGGATACATCTCATCTGTGCTTTATAAAATATACATTTGCGTAGACTCACGAGGCTTCGCCTGGGCCCACCTGGAAAACGGTGGCATTACGCCGTTCGGCTGCTCCATCACCGTCGGGTAACGTCCTTTGGCGGCCTCTCCGCTGCCGGGTTACAAGGGGGCTGTCACTGCTCACCCGCCTATCACACCTGTCTTCTAGCCTCCCTCTGAACTCGGCCACCTCCTCAAGCCTGACACACCAGTTCAGCGACTAGCACCATAACCCCCAGGGTTGCAGGTTCGATTTTCACCCCTTGCTATGTGTGTATGTGTGTGGGGGGGGGTGGGTGGAGTTAGCATTCGTCCTCCCGACTTCCAAAGACTTGCACTTAGGCTAATCGGTGTCCCTAATCCGCCCATATTGTATGAGCGTGTGCCCTGTGATGGACCAACACCCCGTCCTGGGTCGTTCCTGCCTTGTGCCCTATTCCTACTGGGATAGGCTCCAGTCCCCCCTGTGACCTTGGAATAAATAAGTGGTTGGAAGATGCATAAGACCAAAGCGCCCCACTGCTAATTAGTTTTGGGTTAGAAATCCATTAGGGTTGCACAGCTGTGTCCTTTGGCCACTAGACCATCTACCACTGGAGGTTGTCGCCATCCAATCAGATTCCAGTTCACTGCTCTTGACCTTAAATGACCGTTTCTGTGCAATCGCAGTGTGCTGACTTACGGGAAAGTATAGCAAATATTTTAATAAAAGCAGAGTTCTTTTTTTGCTGAGTGAGGCTTTTTTTTCAAACCACTGGTTGCATTTCATTCTTTGATTTGTAATTATGTCCGACAATGGTGGCACCAAACAATCACCATCAAAATAATTTTACTTCCCTGTTATGTTACAGTTGCCATAGATCCACGTTTTATCCATCCCTTTCATTCCCTGCATCTCCCCTCCCTCCTTCTCCCCGCCATCGCTTCTTCACTCAGCTGGAACAGTACCGGCTGCTGGGGGGAGTCAGAGGGAGAGAGAGAGAGAGAGGGTTTGGGCAAGGGGAGGTGGAGAGTAGAGGTGGGGACGGTTCGGGCGAACTTTGCCGAGGGCGCGCCGATCTGTCGCTCACTTATATTCGAAGGCAGCGAGAGATCAGTCGTTCAGTCAGAGGGCTGGAGGTATGGATGTTAGAGGATGTGGCTTTTGCGGTCGCGCAGTACAAGAGCGAAGCCGAAGCATACTTTAAGCATGACCTAAACTGGAGGAGGCGGGGTGCGTTCGCTGCGCTCCGTTAACTGCTGGGCTGCCGGGGAAAGGGAGAGAGACGCGTACTGGAAAGTGAAGACCTGACATTCGTGTTTTTTTTTCCTTTTGAAGTAAATACTAAGAAAAGATCGTTTCTTCCCGGATGTGTGAGACAGAGCGCGCCTGTGCGGTGAGCGGGGCGCATTTCCACTGACATGGGTGCGTAACTGGCGACTGTAGTCTACCTGGCCTGAACCTTAACGTGAACCCACAGCATCCCAAACAGGTATTCCCCGCCTCGTGCCTTAAAACACACACACACACACACACACACACGGCAGTGTTTGTTTTAGTCCCAGATCTGGAGGCAAAACGCGGCATGTAGAAAGTCACTTTCTGGGAGTTCCGTATTTCTCCGCTGTTATTAATCGATCGTGGCGTCTCACTTCGGGGTATTGAAATGGATGACGGTGATCTGATGCATGCTTGCTGAAACCATCTACGTGGTGCACCGCTGGCGTTTAAAATAGGGCAGAAGTTTTGCCCAGATATAAACCACCCCCCCCCTCGATCGCGGCTGAGCCCCGGTAACACCACGTGTGGCGTCTGGTACCTCGGCTCATATGAGGCTGCTGGGGAGCCGGTCCGGGATCTAGAGATGCATAACATGCCAGACTGTGCCTGCAACAGCTTGGGAAGGGGTGGCGTCGGTGGGGGATCAGAGGAAAGCTTTTATGCTACGGATTACTCTCCCAAACGCGCTGTCACGGAGGCAGACGGATTCACTGTACACATTAGGATCCGTGCGTCCGAGGGCCCCCGGTCCCCAGCTCGGCCCCAGCCGTGCCGCTATTTTACTAGTCATCCTATTTTCAATATATTTCTATATTTTAGTATCCAGATATGCATATCCAAAGTGACACCTAATCATTGTATTTGTTTCTTTCACACCAGTGATGTACTTTTAGATGGTTTGTTTTCATCCGTCTGAGGGTCACGATGTTTTGCGCATTTGTTGGTGGTGAACAAGTGAGCGTTACTCTACCTACGTTTGAAACAATATCTAAACAGTCTTCCTGTTTGCACGACTATAAATTCCCACTCATCCTATATTTAGCAGAAGTGTTTTCAATTGTGGTTTGTGATGCGGAAGATGAATACCGTTTTTGTGTACATGACTGTAAGCACTGACAAATGGATGATAGCCTGCTTTCAAACCAAAGCCCGCTGCTTGTCATTTGCTTCGCTGTGAAAAATCTTGTACAATAATCAGTAATTTCAAAAACTCTTTCTACTTTAGCGTCAATGGTGGAGATTTTTTTTAGCCATCGTGTTTCCATTTGTCTAACTTAAAACACAATATGGAAAATACCCCCCCCCACCTCGCCTCAGTTATAGCGGTCAAGAACACATGGTTTCTATTTAAACGGTTTTGTAGAAGTTATACGGGAAAGCGGTCTCTCGAAAAATATGCACTCTATCTTTTGCTTGCTTATAATGATACACAAATCTGTTATTAGACATACACATTAAACTCGAATTTACTCTCAGGTCACACCATGCGTGTAATTAGGATGAAACATCTTTACCGTAGCAGTTAAAACTTCTGATGTGAGACTTTTGCTAAGCTGCTGGTGAAAGACTGAGGTTCGAAAAATCAGCGTATAACCATTTCAGATTAATTAATGGGGATCTGTGTTCAAAGATTTATAGGAAATATTTAGAACAGCAATGAATTTCCCACGATAGTTAGTCTTTTTATTATGGCTGTTTCTTTTTTTCGCCCCAGTAATACAACTAGAATGTACGCCCCAAATCACAGGTCGGTGTTGCACATCTAGTTTCTCTATGAATGACAAGAACCCTGGAGAAAGGCTTGGAGCATTCCCGACTGACACAGTGACGAACTCTGACAGAATGGGAATAAGAGGGGAGGGACGGTTGGCCTTTTATTCTGACGACTAGAGAGGCAGCGCTTATCAAGGTTGGTCCCCATGGCAACGGCTTGTTGTTTGCATCTTGACGGCACAGATATGCTTGAGCCTTGTCTGAGTTTGGGGTGGTCATGGGGGACCCATGGGGGGGTGGAGAAGGGGGAGCTGGGGGGGGGGCTGCGAGAAGACATGTGTACGCTTTTAACTGCCATTTCTGTGTTTACGTGCACATTTGGCGAGCAGGCATCCGTTTTGTGTTTGAATGTCGTTTATATTCGCCGTGCCAACCGCTGAGCAGCGTGTTCTGTACTTGTAAACTCGCGCTGCTGTGTGGTCAACCATTTGCACAACTCGCGGGCGTATTTTTTTCATTCCTGCTACACGCTGGAGGTAGCAGGGTGCGGGTGAAATCGCTTTGTGCTTTCACTGATCGTTTTGGTGGCTTAGGGGTAATGTAAGGCAACTGGTGCGATTCCACATCAGAGTGTATAAAGCTCACATTCAGGGGAAGCACAGGGTTTCTAAGCCTGAATATGTTTGCACTGTCCAAAAGCTTAGGTTAAAAGCAGCATCCTGTCACTATTGATTGTGTTTGAGTGGACTGCAGTTTCTTCCCGCAGAGACCTGGCATTTCTGCACTAATTCCATTTTCCAAGATGGCCCACATCCACGGGACTCTTTCAGAGCTGTTTGACCTTCTGTCTTTGCCTGCGAACCCCCAGGTCTCTGCCTACCTCCCCCATTTTAAATCCATAACCCTAACCTCCCTCACACCCTCCCCATCTCCAACCAGTACGATGCGGCTTGTGGGGCAAGAAAAAGGGAATGTTAGGGAGGAAAGTGAGAAAAAGAGGGAGGGATGTAATGGTCAGGGAGAAGAGCCAGGAAAAGATGCAGAGGGATGGTGGAAAGAGGAAGGATGGAAAAAAGCGGTGGACCAAAGAGGGAGAAATATTTGGGAGACAAGAAGATTGGAGCATCGCTCTCATTTCTGCAGACTCTTCCCAGAGGAAGTGACTGCAAATTTCACACAGCAGTTTCTGTCCTTTTCTTTATGGGCAGCCACTGGAATGTTCATGATGTGTCTCTTCTCCAGGGTCTCTTCTGAAGGGTTTTCTTGTTTTCCTGTCCTCACGTTATTGACTCTGGTCAAATGCGTTTGTTTGTGTGTGTGTGTTGGGACGGACCCAGACTACCGGGAAATGCCTTCGATTTTGAATTTCCTCACCTTTACCTGGGTAATATACACTAAAGCCTGGTGTGTTTGCTGCTGCAAAGTATTATGGGTAGTGTGTAGTGTTTCTGTGAGGGCAGCAGTATTTGAGACTGCTGTGTTCTCTTTTTTGAGGGCAAATATGCTGTTAAGATCCTTTCAAAAAGTGCCCCATCATATTTGCATAATGAGGAAAAAACACCAACCCCCCCCCCCCCCCCCCCAGTCCATAATGGATCCCATTTCCAATATTTGTTAGTCCTTTTGCTGAGATGGAATCCCTCCCCAATTAGGCTGTGCTTTTATGAGATTTCTGCCCTTGTTTTTGCTCCCTCCTTTCCATTTTAACCCCCCCACCACCACCACCACCATCTTGCCCTCTATTAGTGCCCCCGGAGAGTGGGCTCGAGGCGGTCAAGCTGCCTGTTCTCCTCGAGCACAGTGTGGAGGATGGATGTCAGGCGTGACCTCCAAGTTTGCTACCCAGCCTTGGTGCGTGGCATGTGCTCAGAGCTGATCTAAATATACTCTTCTCAACATCTCAGCTCCTCAACACATGCAGACCTGTTAGATGCTAGATTTCACCCCCCCCCCCCCATTTTCCTTTCTTTGCATTGGTAGAATCCACAGTGTAGAGAATGAGAATGAACACAGCATGCTGCAGACCTATATTCCTCTGTGTGTGTTTGTGTGTGTGTGTGTGTGTGTGCGTGCGTGAGTGAGTGTGTATACAGTATATATAGAGACAATGAAATGTCTTCATGAAGCAGTTGGAGAACAGATGGATGGATGGATAGCTGTGGATCACTGTATATTCACTATTGGTGGTGTGGTAAACCCTCCAGGGTTTGGGGTTCGAATCCTGCCCCTGCTCTGAGCAGAGTTTGCCGGTTCTCCCCATGTTATTCACTCTTTCGTCTACAGTCCAAAAACATGCAGTCAGGATAATTGTTATCGCCAAGCTGCCCGTAGTGTGTGCCTTTGTACCACATGATGGGGCTGGTATCTGTTGGTATCCGGGATATGTTCCAGACCCCTCCCCCCAGGACCGTGTACTGGCTAAGCAGCGAGGAGGTGGGATACATTGGTCCATGACCTTAACCCTGACCATGATGGATGCGTATATATGCCTGTTCTAACAGCTTAATTTACAAATAATTCTTACTTCTTGAAATTACACTGTTTGGCTGTAAGTAGTATGGAGTTACCGCACATTCAGTTTGTTTTTGATTTAACAGTTAAATGTGCATTACCTGTCCTCCTACCAAGATGTATGTCCCTGAGAGAAGTACTTAACCTTCCTGCTTAAGTACGTATAAATAGGTTAAAGTTTAAAACTGTCATTTGATTTGGACGAATGGGTCTAGTGTTCAAATGAGAAATATAATGTTACTCTCAATCACAGTCAGCATGAATTCTTTGCTATATCGCTCTTGACGGGAATTCAGAGGAAAAATGTCCTTTTCCTCCTGCTATAGTGGCAGATGTCACGCACTTAGGATAAACAGGAGCTTAGTGTGAGGCATGTAACACTTTTCGCCCTTATTTTGGGTATAGATTAAGTGCAAAAGGGTATTTAAAAAACCCTCGTCCCTACACTGATTTTGACTGTCAAATTACAGAAATCTAACCAAAAGAATCTGTGCCGGCTACACGAAATTATTAATGATTTCTCAACGAAAGTCGTAAATAAGTGACCTGTTTATGGCTGCAGTCACAGGTTAATGTTGTAAATGTTACCCCGGCAATCTTTTTTCGTCACGGTTTGATAAACATCGCGATTGTGTCCTTTGGCGGCGAGACTCTTCGCCATTATTTCATCCCCGACTTAAAAGTCCTCGCATTTGCTAAAGCCCTTCCCGTCATGAATTACCCCCGGTCCTAATTGCGATGTATTAGGATTGCTAATTTGATTTCTTTATAATTGACTGCCTATCTTTCCATTACGTGCAGTCACCTTGCAGAATGACATGCGCCGCAATCTCATCTGCGCCCCTCCAGCCGCTCGATGGCCGGGACCGGTGTAATCAGACCTGAACAGAGCAAAGTGCCCCCGCCAGCCCCCGCCGGCTTTAATCGGCTGCACCCGATGGCCGAAGCGCTGTCACGCCGGATTAATGCGAGGGGAACCCGGCGGCCGTGTCTGAGCTCCGGATAACTAACGCACCGCGCTGCTCTCTGCTAATTTAATCCGGCTCGGGCGCCCGTGAAACGGACGTATGCTTTTATTTATTCCGATGCATCTATCAGATATGTCGCTCTTAATGTTATTTTTATGCTTGTGTCTCGCTTGCCCAGAAATATTATGTAATTCGCTTTATTATTTGCGGCTCCCCGGGGAGTTGGAGTTTAATGTTCTCCGGCTTTCATACTTCCTGTGATCAATGTATGGTGCCGGATTTTTCTTGGATCTTATGAGTTAGATCATCGCTGGAGGTCTTAGAAAATTACTTCCCGCACAGGCCTGTCAAGCCCAAGGGGAAGGGGAATCTTCAGGGTGGGGCATTTTGTGTGGGTTTCCTGTGGTGGGAGCAGGGTCACCCTTCTCACCTGTCTCTGTCCAAAAAAACAGGAAAAATGGGCTGTGGACTGCAGAGGCTGAGGAAGTCGGAGGAGAACAGCCCGGGGAAAATCTACTCCACCCTGAAGAGACCACAGGTGCAGATCAAGGTGGGGGTGGCCTACACCTACCGATTCGTGGACTTCCTCCTGGGTGCAGAAGGTGGGTAATCGCAACGTCAATATGAAGATGCAACACAACTCGGCGTAACTTTGAACACTGGTTCTGACGTGGAAAGACTGTGCTGGACAGAACCATACTGAACCCAAAGGGGAGTTCTGGGAACTGATTTCTGGGGATTCCCCTTTTGTGGGGGGGGGGGGTGTACCAGAAGCCAGAGTAGGGGGAGGAAGGAAGGGAGGAGAGGTGGCCAGAGGAAACAAAATGAAAAAGCGGCAGTATGGTGGGATTCTGGGCAAAGGAATGAATGTAATTAACAACCTCGCAGTCTGGTTTCCCAGGGTCAAAGCTCTGGTGAGAGGTTACAGAGAGACAAACACGGCATCACACAAACACACAGACCCCCTCGGGCAGAATCGCAGCTGATAGGTACAGTCAGCTGACTCTCATATCACTGGTATAATGTTTGTGAATTAGCCTAACAGGCTAACAGGTGGTTATGAGGGCGACAAAGCGCTATGTTTACAGTGCTGGGAAGTAAAAGCTGTAAAGTAAATGGGCCAAAATGACAGACCCCCGTTAGCCAGTGCGGCTGACTGGCTGCCTCTTGGTTAAGTGATGAATGAAGCTTGGAAACGCGAATCCCAAAGCGCACACACGCTGTCTCAGGTTGTGAGGTGGTGCTTAGCGCTAATAGGATGCAGAGCCCCGGGTCGGGCCGACCTTCAAACCTGTGATGTTTCATCTAGCGGTTTGTGTTTTTCAGTTCCGCCAGGTGAGAGGCTCCTCAAAGCCACCTGGTTCCTATCTGACGGGACGAATGGTACCGAGTGCCGAGCCCTTGAGTGTGTATCACTGACACGCAACTCAGAATCGCTCAAGTAACGGCAGCTGTTTGCCTTTCAGGCTCTCTTAACCAGGGTGATCTCTTTCCGATTTAACTGCCTTTAATCATAGTGCAGCTAAAATCATCCGGCTAATCGGGATCTCCAAATTATCGCAGCATTACGACTGAGAACTCCTCTGCTTACAAATAGGGGGCGCTGTGACGCTCATCGCCATCTGCCCGCACCCCTACTCCCACCACGTCGTGCAGCACCCCTTCAGCCTCCTCATTTGAATGGACCTTTCCGCGAAATCCATTTAGCATATTAACGAGCCAGCAGGCGCGCGACGTGAAACGGCTCGGAGGTAGGTCGAGTGTCACCTGATAGGACCCGATGCTCCAGGATTCGGGGTCGTCCAAATCTAAGCCTGCAGAATCTGTCCCTCAGTTTCTCCTTATCGCGCTCCCAGACAGCGGGGTCATTTATATGTAAAACTCCCCAGCACCTCGAGAGCTCATTGAGCTGGTGCGGCGACCCTAACCCACTTTTTTGTTTGCCGTATTTATTTATTTATTTCCTTGGGTCCAGTGGACCCCTATGACGAAGCGGGGGGGGGGGGCATCCCGAGGCCTGGGCGTGCGTGCGGCTGCTGGCATATTCCTTAAGGGTCATCTGTTTGTTTGCGGAGATGCGGGACGACGCCAGGGATTGGGGGAGGGGCTAACCGAGGATTTTCAGCGCATGAAGGATGCTGGTGGCAGCCAGGCATCTCAGAGGAGGATTCACGGTCAGATCCGGCGCTCGATCTAATTCCGAGCCTGTTAATGATATTATCGGCGTGACGGACAGCGGGGTGACGACTGAAATGCGATGCCGTTCCACGTCTAGACCTTGGTACTGTGGTCCCCATTGGGGGGGGGGGGGGGGAGTGGTCCTATGCACGTGCCTGACGTCAATCCACTCTGAATGACGCCGCTTGCCGTAGCGTTACCGTGACGATTTTCGCAGCTGTCTTCCCTGTCTTCTATATGTTTTGTCCTTAAGAAGCATTTTTTAAGTCCTGGCTTTTATCGCACTTTCTTCCCCTTAATGCAGGTGCAATTGTTTCTTATGGCCCATCGCGCCCCCACCCCTTATAAACACCGAAATTCCTCATCTAAGAACACAGTGCAGCCTTTTACAGTCGACCCATCCTCAGTCAGAGTTCAGATTCCTAGTGCAATATGGGACAGATCACACAGCCGGTGTCGTTAAGGGTGCCGGAATGGCAGTTTGCGTGGTGTGGGGCGTAATCCTCCGCGTAAGCGAGCCGGGCTTTGAGGCGGCGGCGGTCGAGCAGGATGGGCTGGGGCACGACTGATGCACCTTTGTGTCACGTAGCTTCGCCTGTTCTGCCGCGTGACTCGCCGCCGGCAGGGTTTCACTTCTCTCTCGCCGCGTCGGGAAACACTTCGTGGAAGCGCCGCACGCGCTTCTCTGAAACCACTTTGTTTGCCAGTGGTTGTCATGGCAAACGTGTCCTCTCGCGAGTTACGTCATCCGACACGCCACAGACATGTTCTAACTGATGCTTAAAATAAAGGTGTGTTATCAGGGCTTTTAGAAACGTATATTTGGGTATGGATGGTAAATTTTGGGAGTGCCGAGCGTGTTCAGGGGGCTGCAGTTTCGGGGTT